>NW_027602332.1:0-39497 GCF_053455715.1 Rhinoraja longicauda
CTCTCACTCCTCTCTCTCTCTCTCTCACTCTTTCTACCCCCTCCATTTTATAATACACTTACAATAATAAGTTGAACTAATATTTGATCCTCCCTCCATTCTCTCTCTTTCTTTCCGGATCTGTCTCACCCCCACTCTCTCTCTCCACCTATCTCTTTCTCTTCTCTATCTCTCTCCCTCTCTGCCCTCTCTAACCCCTCTCTCTCTCTTTCACTCCCCCTCTTTCCCTCCCCTCTCTTGCTCTCCCCCTCTTTCTCTCCCCCCTCCATTTTGTAAGAATACATTTACAATACAAAATTCAACTGATATTTGATACCACTTCACCACTCGCTCCCTCCCCTGCTCTCCTTCTCTCTCTCTTCCTCTCCCCTCCCTCCCCTATAGTCTCTCTGCCCCCTCTCCCTATGTCCCTCTCTCCATCCCTTCCCTCTCTCCCCCAGTCTCTCCCCTCCACTATCTCTCTCCCCCCACTCTCTCCCCTTCTCTCTATCCCCTCTCTCTCCCCCCTCTCCCCTCTCTCCCCCTCTGCCTTCTCTCCATCTCTCTCACTCTCTTTCGCCTCCCTCTTCCCCCTCTTTCTCCCCCTCTCTCTCCCCCTCCACTTTATAGTACACTTACAGTAATAAATTATAATAATATTTGTCCCCCCATCCCCCTCTCTCTCTCATACACTCTCTCCCCTTTCTCTCTTCTATCTCTCTCCCTCTCGCTTTCTCTCCCCTATCTCTCTATCTCCCCCCACTCTCTCAAACCTCTCTCTCTCTTCCATTCCCCCTCTCTCTCCCGCACCCTATTTCTCTCCCCTCTTTCTCTCTCTCCCCTCCATTTATTAAGAATACATATACAATAATTAAACTAAAATTAAACTCTATATTCCTCTCTCCTCTCCGCCCCCTCTCTCTCACCCTACTCTCTCTCTCCCCCTCTCACTCCCCTCGTTCTCTCCCCGCTCTCTCTGCCCTCCCTTCTCTCTGCCCTTTCTCCCTCCCTCTCCTTCCCCTCTCTCTCTTCCCCAGTCTCTTCCCCCTGCCACTCTCTCCCTCTCTCTCTCCCCCTCACACTCCTCTCTCTCCCCCTCTCTCTCTGCCCTCTCTCTCCTTCATCTCTATCTCCCGTCTCTCTCCACCTCGACTTACTCTCTCCCCTCTCTCTCCCCCTCACGCACTCCCCTCTCTCTCTCGCCCTCTTTCTGCCCTCACTCTCTAACCTCTCTCTCCCCAGTTTCTCTCTTCAACACTCCCCCCCTCTCTACCCCCCTTTCTCACCCTCTCTTTCTATCCCCACTCTTTGTCTCCCACTCCACTCCATGATACACTTACAATAATAAATTAAACTAATATTTGATCCCACCTCCCCCCTCTTTCTCTCATATTCTCACTCCCCTTTCTCTCCCCCAACTCTCTCGGTCCCTCTCACCCCTCTCTTTCTATCTCTCCGCCTCTTTCTCGCGCCCACTCTCTCCCCCCCTCTCTCTTTCCCTCCCCTATCTCTCCCTCTCTCTCTCCTATATCTCCTCCTCCCTCAACCATCTCTCTCTCTTTCTCTCCTCCCTCACTCTCTCTCACCCTCCTTCTCTCCCCTCCTCTCTCTCTCCCCCCTTGCTCTCTCTCCCCTCACTCTATTCTGAAACACCACCACCTATCCAGTGCAAATGTTGACCACTATTTGGACTCTGGATAAGGGGGGGGGGGGGGGGGGGTGGGGGGATGGTGAATTTTCGTGGATACTGGGAGGAAATTGCCTTTTTGTTGTCCTCCGCTGTGAACAGGAGGCAGAAGTCGGCCGTCTTGAAACAGGCCCCAAAATCTCGCCTACCTCTACCTGTTTCACTTTTTCCCTTTTTACTTCAGAGATACAGCGCGGAAACAGGCCCTTCAGATCTCGGAGTCCGTTCCGACCAACGATCGCCCATTCACAGAATTATTAATGTGGAGGTACAGCGCAGAAACTAATATGATACACTCTCTCCCCTCTCTCTCCCCCCTTCTCTCTCTCTCACACTCACCCCATCTCTCTCTTCTCTACTTTGACTAAATAAACTAAACTAAATTAAAGATCTCCTGGGGCGAGCGGAATCAAGGAATATGGGGAGAAGCAGGAACACGTTTCTGATTTTTAAATTTTTTATTTATTTATTTATTATTATCTTTTTTTTTTACAGAACATTTTAGAAAACAAGCTATCCCACCCTTCCCCCCCACCCCCCCTTATACTAACCCCAAATAAGAAAAAGAAGAAAAGAAAGAAAGATTAAAGATTGCCTGGTTGTTGGTGGTCCTGCACACGCCCCATGGAATTCCAAACAGAATAAACTGTATATGTATATACATCTCTCCCAAAAGGACCATTGAGAATATGAACAATTCTTCTATATATATATAGGCCCATCTTTTGTAAATAAGGACGCCAGATATTTAAAAAAGTATCATATTTGTTCCTTAAATTATAAGTAATTTTTTCAAGTGGGATACAGTTAGAAATGTCATTATTCCAAAGGTCCATACTTAAATAGGAAACTGATTTCCAAGTAACTGCGATAGTTTTTTTGGCTACTGCTAATGCAATTTTTATAAATTCTTTCTGATATTTATTCATTTTAAGTTGTGGTCTTATTCCTTCAACATCACCCAATAACAAAAATCTTGGGTTGTATGGAAGTTGTATCCCGATAATCTGTTCTAGAAAACTTCTTAAGTTTGTCCAAAAAGGTTGTATTTTTGAACAGGACCAAGTAGAATGAAAAAAAGTACCAATTTCTTGATTGCACCGAAACCATTGGTCAGATAAACTTGAATTTATTCTTCTTAATTTTTGTGGTGTGATATATAATTGATGCAGAAAGTTATATTGTACTAGTCTAAATCGAACATTTATTGTATTTTTCATACCATTGTGAGATGCAAATGTGAGTGCTCACAATTACGATGCTCGAGACAATCTAGAGAAACAAGTATTTTATTTGCAAGTCTGCAGAGTTGGGTGCCTTCTCTCTCAAGACACACCGAGGTCGGGAAAATCCCTTCTTTTTATTCACTTCACTTTACAATTGTCACATCTTAAATTCCTCCCCTTCGGGCTCCTTCCAATCGGAGCACTGAGGTGCACAATCTAACGACACCGCCCCTGTTGCCTCCCACATCATACATCGCATGTACATTTAAATGAGGCATCTTGTCATGCGGGGCGTTTTTGCAATATTCATTTATCTCATTAGGCAGGCGCAGTACAGAGTAGTTCATGCCCTCTCCCCTGGTGCTCTGGTCATCTTGCCCTCTCTCCTAGTTCTTTGGATATCTTGCCCTTATCCTCGGAATGTCACTATTTACTCTTTGGATATCTTGCCCTTATCCTTGGAACGTCACTAGTTCCTTGGATATCTTGCCCTCTCCTTGGAATGTCACTAGTTCCTTGGATTTCTTGCCCTTATCCTTGGAACGTCACTAGTTCCTTGGATATCTTGCCCTTATCCTCGGAATGTCACTATTTACTCTTGCGGTTCTTAGTCAGGTCAGCTATTTCTCATGGTCCTTAGTTTAAATCAATTAACCCTTTTTACTTCTCTCTCACACCGTCAAGGCATAGTTCCATCAATATTAATATTCAAATCCGTTTCCCATTTTCGCCTTGATATATGAATTCCTTGTTTAGGGGGCTTTTTTTGAATTAGATTATATATAATAGAAGTAATTTTTTTAATTTGTCCTTTTTGAATTAGGTTTTCAATTTCCTTAGATTTCGGCAATAACATTGTTTGACCCAGTTTATCTTTTAAATAAGCTCTTAATTGAAAGTAACAGAAAAGAGAATTATTTGATATATGATATTTATTTTTCAATTGTTCAAATTACATCAATATACCTTTTTCAAAGCAATCACCTATATATTTAATCCCTTTTTGATGCCACCTATATCGAAGCTGGTTATTCATTGTAAAAGGTATCAATCTATTTTGAATCAAAGTAGTCTTTGCTAATAAAGATTTTTTTGTTTCATCCTCAAAATATACCTTATTCCATAATCCGATCAGTTGTTTTAATAATGGAGATTCTTTCCGTCCCCGTATCAATTTAGGTTCCCATTTATATATAAAGTCTTCTGGTATATTTTCTCCTATTTTGTCTAGTTCTATTCTTGTCCATGCCGGGTTTTTAAAAAAAAAGAGATGCAATAAATCTAAGTTGGTTTGCTTTATAATAATTCTTAAAGTTCGGAAATTGTAATCCTCCTGAATCAAACTTCCATGTCAATTTTTCCAACGATATTCTTGACATCTTACCTTTCCAGAGAAATTTCCGCACATATTTGTTTAACTCTTGAAAAAACTTCTGTGGTACTTGTATTGGTAATGTATTTTCTTATGCCACGCTACTTTGATTTATACTATTTCCTCCTTTTCTAGTGCTAGCAGCAGAGTCTTTGCCTCTCTATTTTCCTCCTGCTGGTCATACTGTACTCTACAGGCCATCATGGCGATGTCGTTCTTTGTCAGGGCTGTCTCTATCAATCGCTGAGACAACCCCCATATGCAGGGAATGATGCAACATCCGAATAGACACATCAACCCCCATCACAACTACCACTGATGTTAGGGCTGATGTAAAGATGTGCTTCCAGGTGTCTACCCCAGAGTTCTCGGCCAATTCGATAGACAGGGAGGTGAGACTTGCTAGGGCTCTTGACACAGACCCATCAGGAGCAGTGTTGTTGGGGATGTAGGTGCAACATTGTTCCCCAAACATCACACACACCCCCCCTTTCTCAGCCAGGAGCATGTCCAAGGCCATGCGATTTTGCCAGGCCATTAGGCTGGTAGCTGTCAGTTGTTCCGCTAATCCTTCAACCGCATCTTGTTGATTGTAGGTCCACATTTTTATTAATTGTGGACCACCAGAAGAGTATGGACTCAAAGCCTGCAGCTATCTGGTTTTTGGCTTTGAATTCATAGGGTACCCCTCTTGGCACCCCTATTGCATCTATATAGATGTGTGTGTCAAATGATCCTCTCACCTCTCTCCTTTGTCGTCGGCCCCCTTCATTGAGTTTGACCGCATGCTCTACTGCTATGGTGAAGGGCATCATTAGTTGTGTAAGGGTACAGGTTCCCGTCCATGACCCTGGTAGCCGGGGCCACAGGGTATCCTCTCCGCACCACCACCAGACATCGGCTCTACTGTCTATCTGCTTTCTCAGCCAGGAGCTACTGAACAGTGACCCCTGTTCCTCAGCTGTTATGTTATACGTCTGATCGCAGTTTAGCACCTCCCCCATTTCCTGTCCATCTGGGTTATATCTTGTATAGCACTCAAATCCCTCCTCCCCTAGGGGAATGGTGAATGGCGGAGGTCGAGGGACTTTCCTTTGGCCCTTCGTGTTGTTGTTACTAGCCGGGAATAGGTAATGGTATTTTTGGCAGGTCTCATTCTTTGGTAGTATGGGATTCGTGAATAGTTGTAGTATGCATGACACAGCCCCAGGTGTCCTACTCCAATTCAGGGGAAATGGTACGGGGACCAGCTGAGGCTTAGCTCCGGCGCAGGCATAGCAATTGGTTTGTTGCATACTTCTGGCCGTGTACATCATCCAGGTAAGCCAGGTGTCGGTTCCCTTTCCCCCTGTTGGTATTCCCTCCCCATACAATTGCATTAATTCTATTTCTCCTGTTACTATCATTATATTTAAATCCTTAGGCTCATATTCCGTGGTGACATTGCTGACTACAGGTGGTGCTGGGGTTGCCCAGGGATCCCTACTCTGACTGTCATCTATCTGGAACATTTCCCCCTTATCCTCATATTTTACCATATATCCGTCCCGTTCTACCTCTATTTCAAACCTCAGGCATGCGTCCTTCCCTGTTCTGTCTGCACATATCCAATACCTACCACTTTCCTTCATTTGAACCCTCTGTATGCTTACATATACACGTCCTGGCAATCCCTCATTTGGGTTTTGATATACTTTCCACCTATCAGTTTGATAGGTGGGCTTATGCCACCCCTCTCTAGATGAAGTGAATACCTCGTGCCAATTTTTACAGGGATGGGTGCATACATACATCCTATGACCACACCACCATTTTCCTTCACATACATCAAATGGGATGGTGGTGGCCCTTCTATTCTGTGGTATAGTTATTTTTATGCATGTTACATTACTCACAACCTGGATAACCACCCAGCACCCGATCCACCACCACAAAGTCTTCATTTTCCGTGCGGGGTCTTGGTGAATACCAAAGTCAATGGCTCCTTTCATCCACGTGCCGTCTACGGGCTGATATTGTCTGGTGGGGCCTCCACGGGACCCTTAAATCGACTTGCGTGTGTCCACCCTTTTTCTTTTGTTCGTACTGCTGTCTCGGTGGTTAATAACACAAGGTAGGGTCCAGTCCACCTAGGTCGCAACTTTTCTTCCTTCCACGTTTTTATTAGTACCCAGTCTCCAGCCTTGACTGAGTGAATCGGAAAATCCAGTGGCGGGCTCTGGGCCAATAATCCTTTAGTTTTTAGTTCTGCAAGAGATTGGGATACTGCCAGTAAATAGTTCCTTAAGAACACGCCGTTCCCTGGTATTGTTGGGATCCCTTCTATCTTTCCTAAGTACGGGAGCCCGAATAACATTTCATATGGGGATACCCCTATATCTTTCCGAGGTGCCGTTCGGATTCTTAACAAGGCAATCGGAAGGCACTTAGTCCAGGGGAGTCTCGTTTCCTCTACGAACTTGGTGATTTGGGTCTTCAAGGTGCCATTCATTCTTTCCACCTTTCCGGAACTCTGGGGATGCCATGGTGTATGCAATTTCCATTCAATTCCTAATGCTTCACATACCATTTTATGTGTTTTAGAGGCAAAATGAGTCAATAGACAATAGACAATAGGTGCAGGAGTAGGACATTCAGCCCTTCGAGCCAGCACCGCCATTCAATGCGATCATGGCTGATCACTCAATCAGTACCCCGTTCCTGCCTTCTCCCCATACCCCCTCACTCCGCTATCCTTAAGAGCTCTATCCAGCTCTCTCTTGAACGCATCCAACGAACTGGCCTCCACTGCCTTCTGAGGCAGAGAATTCCACACCTTCACCACCCTCTGACTGAAAAAGTTCTTCCTCATCTCCGTTCTAAATGGCCTACCCCTTATTCTCAAACTGTGGCCCCTTGTTCTGGACTCCCCCAACATTGGGAACATGTTATCTGCCTCTAATGTGTCCAATCCCTTAATTATCTTATATGTTTCAATAAGATCCCCCCTCATCCTTCTAAATTCCAGTGTATACAAGCCCAATCGCTCCAGCCTTTCAACATACGACAGTCCCGCCATTCCGGGAATTAACCTAGTGAACCTACGCTGCACGCCCTCCATAGCAAGAATATCCTTCCTCAAATTTGGAGACCAAAACTGCACACAGTACTCCAGGTGCGGTCTCACCAGGGCCCGGTACAACTGTAGAAGGACCTCTTTGCTCCTATACTCAACTCCTCTTGTTACGAAGGCCAACATTCCATTGGCTTTCTTCACTGCCTGCTGAACCTGCATGCTTCCTTTCATTGACTGATGCACTAGGACACCCAGATCTCGTTGAACTCCCCCTCCTCCTAACTTGACACCATTCAGATATCAGACACCTCTATCTGAGTCTATTGTTTCCACAATCCCATATCTGAGTATAATTTGCTCCAATAATACCTTGGCTACCGTCTGTGAGGTGGCAGTTACTGTAGGGAATGCTTCTATCCATCTCGTGAAATGGTCTACTACCACTAACAGGCATTTCCATCTCTGTATCCGGGGCAACTCGGTGAAGTCTACCTGTATTCTTTGGAAGGGCCTTATTGCCAATGGTTGTCCTCCTCCTGGGACTGCTCTCATGATTTTTTTGTTGATTCGCTGACATATTACACAACCCCCTATGACTTGTTTGGCCATGGTATACATCCCACGGCAAGCGTAGGTCCTGAGGATGGTATCACAGAGGGCTTGGGTTCCCCAATGGCTTTGCCCGTGCAACCTCCCTAATAACTCCCTTATAATTTCTTTGTTCAATAGCTGCTTTCCATCCGGTGTCCACCATTTCCCATTTGGGGTACGCCGGGCTCCCATTTCTCTCATGTGTTCCTGCTCTTTTTCACCAAAGATAGGTATATTTTCCTCGGGTTCCCTTAAAGGTATCAGTGACATCATTTCTACCGTCTGATCTGTGGCTGCTCTCTTTGCCACCTCATCCGCTGCCCTATTTCCTCAGACTTCCAGGGTGTTACCCTTCTGATGCCCTGCCACATGTGCTATGGCTACCCGTTCTGGTTTCTGCAAGGCCTCCAGTGTCTCTCCTATCAATTGCTTATGCGCTAATTCTTTCCCCCGAGCTGTTATCATTCCTCGCTCTTTCCAGATCTTCCCAACGGTGTGTACTACCCCAAAGGCGTATTTTGAGTCGGTATACACTGTTCCTTCCTTTCCCTCCAATAGTTCCAAAGCTCTCATTAGTGCATATAATTCACAAGATTGGGCTGACCAACTACCAGGCAGCCTGCCACTTTCAATTTCCTCCATAGTTTCCCCATTCACTATACCGTATCCACTATGTCTTTTTCCATCTATACATCTGGAGGACCCGTCTATAAACCATCGGCCTCCCTCGGCCAGAGGCTGTTCCTCCAGGTCTTCCTGACGGGTAGGATCGGAGTATAGTATGGGGACATACATGGTTCCAATACCCCGTCCTTCAATAAATTCTCAATGATTGGTTGTAAGCCTTTTCGTCCCTCGTTCGAAATGGGGTACTGTCTTACTCGTACTATGTCTGCACCGTCCTTTAATGCTATCTGTAGAGGGGGTATTTGCAACCCTCCTCGGTTTCCTTCCTTAGCCCATACTTGGTCATTAATTCTTTGCTCGTCCTCCTTCCTTAGAGTATACAACTGGACCACTACCCTTCCCTCTACCGGTGCTGTGCCTATTCCCAATTATATTTGTAAATCTCTGCCCATTAAATTTACACCAGCCTTGGGTACTAAGATCAGGTCCTCTACCGCCTCCCGGTTTTCATACCTTACATTCACTCCTCCTATCTCGGGAGCTACCATCATAGTTCCCCCTACCCGGTAATTTTTACTCTCCCTTGTCCTGCCTCCGTACCTGTTGGTACTTTGGTCACACTTGATCGCTCCGCTCCTGAATCTACCATGAACACCGTATCTTCTCCTTGGGGTCCTATTTTTAAATTTACCAGGGGCTCCCTTCTATAGTCCCTCGACCCCAAGGACGAGAACCCCTGACCCCCCTATTTATTTTCCATCATACTGTACATGCGGGACTCCGCTACATGCTCAGGGCACTCCCTTTTGAAGTGTCCTTCCTTATTACAAAAATAACATTTTGAAGGCCCTGTCCTCCAACCTTGTCCCGTACCCGTATTTCCCCGGCCCCTGCCGTAACATTCTCCATATCCCCCTCTTCCACGGCCTCTGCCGCCTCCTCTTCCTCTGCCTTGGGCGCAACTCCCCCGCCGTCCTGTACCTCCCTGTTCCTTGTCTACTACTTGCTTTACTGCCTGTAACATAATCTTTGCCTTTCCCTTGTGTTTCTCCTCATCCCTCCGCACGTACACTTTCTGGGCCTCCGTAAGCAACTGAGGTAGTGATCTCTCATTCCAATCATCCACCTTTTCTAACTTTTTCCTCACATTAGGCCAGGATTTAGTCACGAAATTGGCCCTGAGCAGTTGTTGTCCTGCCTCTGATGCCTGCTGATTACATGCCTGTGTTTCTGCGTTGCTGTCTCCCTCATACTCCTCATTTGCTGCCTGACGGGTCCCATAAATCTTTCTGTCCCTGAGGTCCCTGAGGTCCTGCAACCTTTTGATGTCTGCTTCTAGTTCCCGTGCTTCTTGCTTCATCCTTTCCTTTTCTCGCTGCCCCCTTCTCTGTCTATATTCCTTTATGTCTTGCTCATCATTCCAAGTTGTGACTTCTCCCTCTATCTCCACTATTCCCTTTTACCAAAGGGCACTGCTTTGTTCCGTCCTGGCTGGAATAGGGAGGGGGATACCCAGGGTCCCATAGGCTGGGGTACAGAGTTGATTTTTTTCTCCTGAAGCTCCTGACTTTCATGCTGTTTTGGGGGTCTTTCACCCTTGTTTGGGGTGGTATTCTTTTCCTGCTATGCTTTCCTCAGCCTTTCTCCTTCTATTCTAAACAATTTAAGTACGTCTAGTTATTTTTCGTTTTTCGTTACTCGGGTTTCTGATTTATCCTTAGACTTATAGTTCTTAATTAACACTCCCATTTCATCACACATATTTATATAAAAATATAAATATATCAACATTTATATCAAAATTTATATCATATTTATATCATTCCGTGGGCCATTTCGTAACCAATTGTTTCGTCCTTTTTTTTTCCATTTCTCAGATTGTTTAATTTTTATTTTTATATCCTCTTTGGATACAGGGAACATCCTACTTAGTAGTTCAACTGCAGTTATTTTATTCATTGTAGTCGTCTTATGTTAGTGCACTTGGTCAGTCAGTTTAAATGCCGTCCTTGTTCTCACTCCGTTACGTCTCTATAGTCACTGTGCTACCTATTACGCTATTTCTTTTTTTTTTTTTTTTAAGATAAATTTTTTATTGGAGATAGGTACATAACTTACAGTCATACATTTTTAAATTGATAATATTGTCAATTATTATTATATTGTCTCCAATACCTTTTGCCCCTTTTTAAAAAAAAACTAGATAGAACTAAAGAAATAGATGAAGTAAAGAAAGAAAAGAGAGAGAAGAAAAATAAAAACAAAAACAAAAACAAATTATAAAGATAAGGAAAAAGTTAGTTAAAGAAGAATGGAGAAATTTATTAAAATAACAAAAACTTCCTTCGAGATATATTCGTACATTTCAAAGTATAGCATTTCATCCATTCTTTAGTCCGAGTGCTAGTCAGGTTCCTGTGCTGAACCATTCTGACCCTTTAAGTAATCAATAAAAGGAGACCATGTTCCAATGAATAATTCCTGTTTGTCCAACAGGGAAAATCTGATTCTTTCCACGTTTAAGGTCTCCGTCATTTCTATAATCCACATTTTGATTGTGGGGGCCGTAGGGCCTTTCCAAAATTTTAGAATTAATTTTTTTCCTGTTATTAAACTATAATCCATAAAGTTTCTTTGTGTTGTTCTAAATGTTTGATTTAATTCTAATATTCCGAGTATAATTAATTTTGGATCTGGGTCCAATTGTGTGCTGGTTACTTTAGATATTATGCTAAAAATATTTACCCAGAATTTTTTAATTTTTATACAGTTTGCAAACATATGAAATAATGTAGCTTCTAAATGTTGACATTTATCACATTTAGGTGAGATATGTTGGAAAATTTTATGTAGTTTTGTTTTTGAATAGTGTAACCTATGTATTACTTTAAATTGTATTAGAGAATGTCTGGCGTTTAGTGAACACTGATGTATATGTTGCAAACTTTCTTCCCAAGTATCTTTCGTAATTACTTGGTTTAATTCTTTTTCCCATTTTTGTCTGTATAAGTCCGTGGAGGGAATGTCACTGTCTAATAAGATATTATATATATAAGATATTAATTTTTCTGTATTAGGATGTTTGTTCCAACATTCATCAAGAATTTCTGAATTTCTAATTCGAAAATTTTGGGAGTTCGATTTTACATAATCTCTAAGTTGAAGATATCTGAAATAATCATTTCCACGAAGACCATAAGTCTGTTGCAACTCCTGAAATGTCAGAAAGGTGCCTTCCTTATAAAGGTGTCCCATATTTTTAATTCCATAATCCTTCCATTGTGTAAAACCCCCGTCTACCCATGAAGGCTTAAACAAAGGATTATTCACAATTGGAAGAAAAAGTGATAAATTATCTAATTTTAATGTCTTTTTTAATTGTTTCCAAATTCGTATAGCACTAAATATTATAGGGTTTTCCCTATAAATTTTTTTGTTTAATTTAGACGTAGCAAATAATATCGAACCAATATCAAAAGGTAAACAATCTTCCTTTTCCATTTTTAACCAGTCTGGTTGATGATCTATTTCTTCCAACCAGAAATTCATATTTTTAATATTAACTGCCCAGAAATAAAACAAAAAATTGGGTAAAGCCAGGCCTCCATTTATTTTTGATTTACACAAGTGTCTTTTGTTTATCCTATGATTCTTATAATCCCAGATAAAATCATTAACAATAGAGTCCAATTTTTTAAAAAAGTTTTTTGTCAGATATATCGGAATTGTCTGAAAAAGGTATAATATTTGCGGTAAAAAAATCATTTTTATGGCATTAATTTTGCCAACCATTGAGATAGGGAGTGTTTTCCAATATTGAATATTCTTATGTAGTTTGTTCAGTAATGGGGGGAAATTTGCTTTAAATAATGATGTATATATCTTAGTTACATAGATACCTAGATATTTAAATTTTTCATTTACTATTTTAAATGGAAATTGTTGTATTATCTGTTTATTATGTTCCCTTATTGGCATAATTTCGCTTTTATTCCAATTTATTCTGTATCCTGAAAATGAACCAAATTGGGTTATTAGCTTTAATAAGTTTGGAATACTAATTTCTGGTTTTGTAATGTAAATTAATACGTCATCTGCGTATAGAGAAATTTTATTCACTGTGTCCTTTGTGTTATATCCATGTATTTCCGGATGCCCCCTAACTCTTTCTGCCAGTGGCTCAATAGCAAGCGCAAATAATAATGGGGATAACGGGCATCCTTGTCTACAACCTCTAGATAGGCTAAATTTCGATGACAACCTTTGGTTTGTAAATATTCTGGCCGTGGGATTTGTATATAACAGTTTTATCCATGTACAGAATTTCTCCCCAAGCTGCATATTTTCCATCACCGAAAATAAATAAGACCATTCAACCTGATCAAATGCTTTTTCAGCATCAAGTGAGATTATTGCTAGATCTTCATTAATAATTCTCTTGGAATATATAATATTAAATAATCTTCTTAGATTATAGTATGAGTATCGTTTCTGAATGAAGCCTGTTTGGTCAGGGTGTATTAATTTATTCATCACTGTACTTAATCTATACGCTAGTATTTTAGTTAAAATTTTTTGATCTGTATTTAAAAGTGCAATTGCTCTGTATGATCCCGGATCTTCCGGATCTTTATCAGCTTTAGGAATGAGTGTTATTATAGATTCATTTAGAGTGTCTGGAAGTTTCTGTTGAGTATATATATACTCATACAGTCTATGTAAACGTGGGCTAAGCAAATCATAAAATTTTTTATAAAATTCGGAGCCTAAACCATCTGGTCCTACTGCTTTACCATTTTTTAAAGAACCAATAGACTCCTCAATATCCTTTGTCGTAATCTCCCTTTCTAATACTTCTCTATCGTTTGAATCTAAACCTTTTAAATTACATTTTTTTAAAAAGTCTGCTATTCCTTCTGATTGTGCTACGGTTTTAGTTGAATAAAGGCTCTGATAATATTGGAGAAATCTATCATTTATGTCCTTGGGCATTTTTAATAATTCTCCTGTCTCTGTTCTAATTTTATGAATTATTTTTTCCCCTTCCATTTTTCGTAACTGACGTGCTAATAGTTTTTGTGGTTTGTCTCCAAATTCAAAATGTAATTGTTTTGTTTTTTGATAGAGTTTTATGACTTGTTCTGAATACATTTTATTTAATTTATATTTCAATACCGCAATTTTATTATATTTTAGAGTAGATGGCATTCTCGCATTTTCTATATCTAGTTGTTTGATTTCACTTTCCAATGTTTGTTGCTTAATCCTGTTCTCTTTATTATAAAAAGCTTGAGCAGAAATTAATGTACCTCGAACATACGCTTTAAACGTTTCCCACATAAGAGAAATAGGTGTGTCAGGGTTGTCATTTACCTCAAAAAATATTTGAATCTGTTTAATAATATATTCCTGGCATGACTTTTCGTTCACAATTTGTGGGTTAAATCTCCAATATGCTTGTTTCTCGGACATTCCATTTAATTTAATCATGAATGTTAAAGGTGCATGATCTGAGATTGTAATATTATGGTATTTTGAATTATAAGTGAGTGAGATAAGTTTAGCGTCGACCAAAAAATAATCTATTCTTGAATAGGTTTTATGTACCGGTGAATAAAATGAGTATTCTCGTCCAGTTGGGTTTTCCACTCTCCAAACATCTTTAATATTACTAGTATCCATATATGCATTTAATAAGTCACTGGAATGTGATTTGGTTTTCCTTTGTCTTGTTGATCTGTCTAAATAGGAATCTAAAGTACAATTTAAATCTCCTCCAATTACTAAATTATGTTGTGCCATTTCCGGAATGCAGTTAAATATTTTCTTAAAGAACAGTGGACTATCAAAGTTTGGTCCATATACATTAACAAAAATCATTTTTTGTGCATTTAATTCTCCTATTACAATAATGTATCTGCCATCCTTATCGGTTATAGTTGATGTATGTTTGAATAAAATACCTTTCCGAAATAATATTGCTACGCCTCTTGATTTATGTGTAAAAGAAGAATGATATGTTTTATCTATCCATTTAGCTTTCAGCCTATGCTCGGCATCTTTTTTTAAATGTGTTTCTTGGATGAAAATCACGTCCGCTTTAATTGCTTTTAAATGTGCTAATACTTTACCTCTCTTAATTGGTTCATTAATACCTTTAACGTTCCAACTGCAAAACGTTATTCCTTCATTCCCCATATTCATTTTTAAATCTTGCATTTTTTGTCTATGGGGGTCTGTAATAGAGCCAATGGTTCAGTTCGACAGACCCGACCCCGCACCCGAACTCTGAATAGACGAATTTTAAGACTCTTAAATGCCTCTCACGTATATATCTCCTTTGCTCCAATTTGTAACTCCGTTCAAACTGAAAATAATAATGATAGTTTGTAATAGAAAAAAAAAGAGAATAGATTAGAAAATTAGTATTGTGCACAAAGAAGGAAAAAACTACATCTAATGTTAGTGCAGTTAGTGCTAGCCATACTAGCATGGCTACCCATCTACCGACTTCCGTAGTTGATGTTTCGAACTTATCCAGCCCCTATATTTCTTGGAACTTGTGTTCCATAGCAATATTTTACCGGGGGTATATCAAGTTCCAATAATTGGAAAAATTATGATACAAATGATAAAATCATTCCATTATAAGTAACTTTATAAGCAAGTATTAGTCATTAGTAATAATTATTGATTCTAATTGTTAAAAATACCGCGGTATAATTTTAGTATTCATTAGTAGCGCAGTTATTAGTATCCATGGCAAAATTTCCGATCCACTTCTTTCTCAGCTTCTTTAGTCATCAATTCAATTCCATGCAGTCCTGCAAAGTCATTTATTCATAATGAGGGATCAGGCATCCTCTCATGGCATAATCTTCTTGGCAAAGTCCAGTGCTTTCTCAGGGTCGGAGAAAAAGTATTCCTTCTTGTCATAAGTAACTCTTAAGGTAGCTGGATAACTCACACCATATTTCAAATCCTCCACTCCCCTCAGAATACTTTTGGTCTCGTTGAATGCTTTTCGTTTCCTTGCAACCTCTGCTGGATAATCTCGATAAATGCTGATCCTGTTACCCTTAAAATCAAGCTTTCTGTTTCTTGATGCTTTTTGCATTATCTCCTCCACAACATAGTCGTTTTGTACTTTTATTATCATTTGTCTTGGGGGTGCGCCTACTCTTGTCTGGCGTCTCATCACTCTATGTGCTCGGGCTAGTTGAGGCTTTTGGTCCAGAGATAAAACTTTTTGCAGTAAATTTGCAGTAAATTCTCGGATATCTTGATCTTTCTCTTCCCCTTCTGGGATACCTGCAATTCTTAAGTTCTGTCTTCTCTGGCGACCTTCCAGTTCAATACATTTCTCGTTTATTTTGACCAGCATATCAGTTAGACGTTGAGTTTCTGTAACGAGTTTTGCTGTAGTGTGAGCGCTTGTTTCGGCTAGGTCTTCAAGGTCTTTTATAGCGCCCGTCTGCTGATTCAATGCCTTTTCCACAGGATTCAGCCTTTCGTCAAATTCAACTTTCCCATTTTTAATTTTCTCATTCATCTCCTTTGATAGTCCAAATATTATTTCAGAGATTTCTTTCGACAAATCATTCTTCAAATCATCTGCTATATTCTTAGTCTCAAGCTTTAAGTCCTTCATTTCCTCCTTAATTTTTTTTATTTCTCCAGCAACATTCATCTGCTTTATTTCTTCCCTCAAACCAGAAATTTCACTTGCAATAAAGTTTTTGAGTTCCTCACCTTCCGCTTTTTTGGTCAATTTTTTCCCCGTCACATCTTCTTGGGATAACGTCCTACCTGAGGCCGAGGCTTCAGTCAGGCCTTCCCGCGGATTCTGCCTGGTAGCCCGACTTTTCGTTTTATCCGCGGGGGGGGCTGTGCTGTGGAAACATTGTCGCGCGCCTGATAGCGTCACTCACAACAATCGGTACAATCGGTACAATCGGTACATTCGGTACAATCGGTACAATCGCTACACAGACAGCAGGCAACAGGTAGGTCAATTTATCCCCGGTTTTTCTCCGTTTTTTTACAAGGAGCTGGCTGGCGTTACTCTCTAGCCCTCCATAGCGCCACCGGAAGTCTCCCTATTACGCTATTTCTATCTTCTATAGTTCTACTATATTCCTTTAATATTTATTCCGAGGCATCGGCAAGCCTGTGATTTATTCTTCGCTTTCCCCTTACAAGCATAACAACTTTCCACCAGATTAGGGGAAGCTTTTGAATTAACAAACACATTTAGTGCCTGCCGTACTCAATCCTCATCGGAGCCCAGTCGTGGCCACCAGACTGAACTCCCTTTTATTGGTTCCTTTGGCCAATCAAAATAACAGAACTTAATAATTTTTGTCTTCTCCAATCCCTGGGTTTCCCTGCCCCCAATGGCTCAGCATTCGCCCCAACGGACTATCAGGCGGAATGCGGGGGTTGGGCTTACCGCCCTTCCCCTCCCTTTTGGGCTTTCCGTTTTCACTGCCCATCCTCCCGATCGGAAATTCCCCTCCGATCTTTTATTCTCCCGATCGGAATTCCCCTCCGATCTTAGCTGTAATCGCCCGAGTAGTACTTAATAGTCAGTTTTCTTACCCGGGTCTTGTGCACAAGAATCACTCGATTTAGCTCCTCGCGATTTCCTGGTCCTCCCACTTGTTTCTCGAGTCTCTGGTCCAGGTATCACTCGCTCAAACCGCTGACGGCAAGCAAGGAGTCTGAGACCGCTGAACTCAGCGGGGTGCACCGTCCCTTCTTCCGTATACTCCCGTCAGCCGGCCGGAGTGGCGATCCCGGACGAGCCCCCAAGTTGTGAGATGCAAATGTGAGTGCTCACAATTACGATGCTCGAGACAATCTAGAGAAACAAGTATTTTATTGGCAAGTCTGCAGAATTGGGTGCCTTCCCTCTCAAGACACACCGAGGTCGGGAAAATCCCTTCTTTTTATTCACTTCACTTTACAATTGTCACATCTTAAATTCCTCCCCTTCGGGCTCCTTCCAATCGGAGCACTGAGGTGCACAATCTAACGTCACCGCCCCTGTTGCCTCCCACATCATACATCGCATGTACATTTAAATGAGGCATCTTGTCATGCGGGGCGTTTTTGCAATATTCATTTATCTCATTAGGCAGGCGCAGTACAGACGAGTTCATGCCCTCTCCCCTAGTGCTCTGGTCATCTTGCCCTCTCTCCTAGTTCTTTGGATATCTTGCCCTTATCCTCGGAATGTCACTATTTACTCTTTGGATATCTTGCCCTTATCCTTGGAACGTCACTAGTTCCTTGGATAACTTGCCCTCTCCTTGGAACGTCACTAGTTCCTTGGATATCTTGCCCTTATCCTCGGAATGTCACTATTTACTCTTGCGGTTCTTAGTCAGGTCAGCTATTTCTCATGGTCCTTAGTTTAAATCAATTAACCCTTTTTACTTCTCTCACACACTTTCTTCCAGGATTGTCGCGGATGGATCGAGCACTCGGGCCCATACCTCAACGTCACCCTTTTGAAAGACGAACCAAAACGCTGAAACCCAGAGATGAGGTAACGGTGTCTGCGACATCAGAGCTGGTTAAGACCCAGTAGATTAGTCTGGTAATACCGAAGCTAATGGAGATCGAGGCCATATTAGGGTTGTGGTTGGTGACAAATAGCATACAGAAAGACGGCGGAGTTGTCAAAGATCAACCTCACAGCTCAGGGCATCACGACACGGATTTCTCATTGCATTTCCAATGTGGAAATGCAATGTAGAAACATTTAAAAAGAAAAATAAGAAAAATCTGTGAATTGGCAGATGAGATATATTCTGTATTTTAATGGTATAATCTCACATACTGTTCCCCAAAACACTGATTGCACTGCGAGAGGCATAACGTACTGCGGGTATTGCCTACTAACATGGCTCCTTTGCGTACTGCACTTCAGTATAGGCTATCTCAACAGAGTGGTCCATCTTGTTCCTCTAGTATCTTTGATCAATACCATGTGATCAATACCTTGATCAATACTACTGACCCGAAGCTCGGCGGAACAGTCAGGCAATGTCGTATCTTGGCTTGGTGAAAGTGGAAAGACGGTGGCAGTTGAAGATAGATGCTCAGATTGACGTCCTTCTACTAGTGCACAACGGGGATTGATAGTGGGCCCACTGTCGTTTGTCATCTATGTTAAAGATTTAGCTCACAATGCTTTTAAAATGGTTTGCTGACGATGCAAGATCGTTTGCTGATCACATCAGGTTCAAGATGAACAGGGGAAATGGGACAAGGAATGTCTCAAAGTGCGACGTGTAGTATTTGGTAAACTACTGGGTGGTAATTATTGAAGCAAGTCCTCTAATCTGTTGGGAAATGGAAAGATGGACACTTCCTTGAAGAAGGTGGGGACTGCAGGCGGTGATATTCAGTGGCGAGAGGTTGGAGATCTCGGCCAATTGCGTGGCCCGTTGACTGGCGCACGATTTCAAAACTCGGCCAGGGACTACATTTGGACGATTGCCGGAAATTTACCGGACGTTTTCCGAGTATTTACCTGAGTCAAATATGTCATCAAGCTGCAAAATGTAGAGAAGATTTACGAGGATGTTGCCGGTACTCGAGGGCCTAGCCTCCACTGCCTTCTGTGGCAGAGAATTCCACAAATTGACATCTCTCTGGGTGAAAAAGTTCCTTCTCACGTCAGCTTTATATGGCCTCCCCTTTATTCTTAGACTGTGCCCCCTGGTTCTCGACTCCCCCAAATTGGGAACATTTCTCCGGCATCTACCTCGTCCTGTCCTTTTATAATATTATACGTCTCTGTAAGACCCCCTCTCATCCTTCTAAACTCCAGTGAATACAAGCCCAGTCTTTCCAATCTTTCCCCATATGACAGTCCCGCCATCCCGGGGTTAACTTCGTGAACCTACGCTGCACTGCCTCAAGAGCAAGGATATCATTCCTCAAATTTGGAGACCAAAACTGCATACAATACTCCAGATGTGGTCTCACCAGGGTCCTATACAATTACAGAAGGACCTCTTTACTCCGATAATCAAATCATGTTCCAGTCCATCTTCTCAAGACAAACCTGAAGTAGACCTCGTTGTGCACTGACCACTGCTGCCCTACTCTTGTATTGGCGCCATGTTCAGAAATCCCTGTCTGTTTCCCGACAGGAGCAACATCATTAGCTCTCGTCAGATGACAAATAGGAGGGATCAAGAGTCAAGTGTCAGGGAGGTTATATTGTCACATATCCCAAATCGAACAGTGAAAGTCTGACTTGCTGCATCACGAAAGTATATGCATACACAGTGCTAAAAATAAAACAAGATATGAAGAAACAAACAAGCAACAATAGTGCAAAAATATCAGCTTCCCAATTCTATGTGGTTTGGAGGTTGTCGTGTTTAATCGCCTCGTGGTTGTTGGGAAGAAGCTGGTGCTGAACCTGGAATTTTCAGGCTCCTATGTTTTCATTCCGATGGCAGGAGTGAAATGAGTTTGTCGCCTGTGTCACTGATGAAGCTGGCTGCCCTTTTGAGGCAGCAACTTCTGTAGATCCTTCGATGATTGGGAGCTCAGTACCTTTGATCTGCCCACTTACTTACTTATTGCAGCCTTCCTCGCTCTTGGGCCTTCAAGTTGTCGAACCAGACCGTGATGCAACCGGGCAACATGCTCTCCACTGCACAAGTGTAAAAATGCAAGAGTATTGACAGACCGGATATCCTTAATCTGCTCAGAAAGTAGAGACGTTGATGAGATTTCTTTATCATTGTATTAATGTGCCGCGTCCAGGAAAGATTTTCAGAGATATGCACGTCCAATAATTTGAAGATATTGACTCTCTCCACCGTCGTCCCGTAGACCTACATAGGATTGTGGGACCCTTTTCTTCCACTTCCAATGGCCATACACATTTCCTTGTGCATTCTATCAATGAAAGCAAGGCTGTTGCTCTGGAACTCTAGGCATTCTAGGTGGTGGTGTAACCCAGAGAGCGGATGCCCAGTGTGAGACAATAGGCATGGAGAGTTTAGATACCATTGCACACCTGAAGTTGGATTGATTGATGTCACCGCAGATAATGAACAGGGCATCAGAGTTTAGTCATTAAAGGTAGTTCATGACCGAGTATAATTCATCCACTACCACCTTACGTTTTGATTTGGGTGTTATGCGATCAAAGACGCGTTGATAGAGATGAAATGCCCCGGCAGGTAAGAGGTACGGCACTTAGTATTCCAGGTGGTCGCCTGAACTATACGTAGCATTCGTGAGACCAAACGTCGAGCACTGAGCGCAGTTCTGGTCTTCGAGCTATTGGAAGGAATACATTCAACTGAGAACGTCGGGGGGGGGGGGTTACATGTTGTTGCCTGGAAGGGAGGGCTTTAGACTTAAAGAGCGGCCGGACAAGTTGGAAAGCTTTCCACGGAGACTAGATGGTTGACCGGTGACATTACAGAAGTATATATCATCATTCGGGGCATAGGAAAGGTAGACGGTGCTGTCGTTATTCCAGGGTAGGGAGTCGAGAGCTAGATAACATGGTTTTCAAGGGAGAGGCGAGAGCGTCAGAAGAGAACTGAGTGGCAACTCGGTTACAAGTGAAGTTGTGGGTAGGTGGAACTGGGTTCCAGATGAAGCTGACGAGATGTGCTTCGATTAAAATGTACAAGATACATTTCAAGATTCAAGATTCAAGATTCAAGATAGCTTTATTTGTCATCCAATATTGGACGAAATTCAGTCACCCACAGTCCAACAATAAAAGCATTAAATAAGCATTAAAATTACACAACCCCAAAAAACCCCCAAAACACAGTCCAACAATAAAAGCATTAAATAGGCATTCAAATTACACAACCCCAAAAACCCCCAAAACACAGCCCAACAATAAAAGCATTAAATATGCATTCAAATTACACAACCCCAAAACCCCCAAAAACACAGTCCAACAATAAAAGCATTAAATAGGCACTCAAATTACCCAACCCCAAAAACACACAAAAAAAGAAACATCCATCAAAGAAACATCCATCACAGTGAGTCTCCTCCAGTCCTCTCTCTCCTCACTGTGATGGAAGGCCACAATGTCTTTCCCTTCTCCTGCTGTCCTCGCCCGCAGTCAGGTTGTTGTGGTTGCAGGCCGCACCGGACGGTCCACAGCGGGCCAAGCCTAAGGCGCGTCGCAGCCGCTCCCGCAGCCTCCGAAGACGGCCGGCTCCGCTGATGATAAGTCCGATCCGGGGCGGGCGAACACGCTGCTGCCGCTGTTGTTGCACGTCGAGGCGGTCATGGCTCCCGACATTGAAGCCCCCGCCCAGCAGAGAAATATCCCGCGGCCATCTTAGGCCGCGCCGGACGGTGAAATGTCCTCGACCCAAGCCCCGCGATCCGGGGCGGGCGAACACGCTGCCGCTGCCGGAGCTCCCGATGTCGGCATCCACGCGGCCCGAGCCTAAGGCGAGTCGCAGCCGCACCCGCAGGCTCCGAAGACGGCCGGCTCCGGTGATGGTAAGTCCGATCCGCGGGCTCTGCGAACCAGAGCCCTGGAGGCCGACAGCTCCAGGAGTTGGGCCGATGGTAGGCCGCAGCAGGAACGGAGACACGGCCCAGAAAACAAAGGTCGGGTCTCCGTTCGGAAGGGACACATATTTACAATGTTACAGTTCCCCCCCTCCCCCCCACATACACACATAGTACACAAACACAAAAACACCACATCACAACTACAATGAAGACAAAAAAAAACAACAAAAACACAAAGACAAATGGACCGCAGGTGAGCCGCAGCTGCTAGGGCAGCGCCGCCATTTTAACAGACTTTTGAAAGAGTAGGTGGATAAAAATGGATGGTGGGCCATGGAGAAAACGTGGGGTTGGACTAAATTATTTGGACATATTGCTCGGCCTCGGCATCCGGTTCCAAAAGGTCCTTGTTCGTGCTGTTTGACTATAACTCTATAAATAGCATCGTCATTGTTTGACTGTAAGAGTCTCAGAGACTATGTAGGCAGTCAGCCTCTTATTGTGTTTACGCGGTGGGGCATCATTTAGAACCCACCTGGCCTGGTTGAAAAATAATTTTATTTAAAAAAATAACATTTAGTATTAATTGAAGCGAGCTGTTCGATGTCCTGATTTTGGCTTCTGAGCCAATGAAGCACAGAACCATATCTGGGGAATAAAATCCTGGGGATTATGCAATTTGGAGCTTTTGAATAATGGCGACATAAAGTGGACGGCAAGGGAACTGCAAACAAGCGCGGCCTCACCAACGTCTTGTAAACTGTGATATAACGTCCCAACATCTGCACTTAATACCGTAACAAATGAACGACATCGTGCCAAATCTTCGCTACCATCGTATCCACCGGGGACTCAAAATCCAGTGATCTGTGACGTGCACTCCTCGATCTACCTGTTCTACAGCGCTCCGCAGCGTCGAACCGATCACTGGGATGGACCTGGCCTGAATTACATCAATAAAGCAAATCACAGATATCGAAATTAAATGCCGTACGTTATTCCACCGCCCACTTTCCCAGCTGATCAAAATCCCAACGTCATTCTTAAAATGCATCTTGGCAATCTACCATCCCATCTGCCTTAATTTTTATTTGTAAAGTTAGTAATCATACCTTGCACCATCGGAATCAATTCGTTGGTATAGATGACAGACAGCAATTGTTCCACCGCTGTGTATGTCAATAGCCACGGACCTGCAGTCATAAAATGCCTGTAAAATTTACGTTCATGTGGAATGGTTAATTCGGTTTCTAGATTCCATGAAACGTGGGTGACTTGCTGTGTGTTCACTGTAAACCAGCATCTCCTGTTCCTTGTAACTACATTCTTAATCTCCATGGTG
The DNA here is from genome assembly GCF_053455715.1 of Rhinoraja longicauda. Classification (NCBI taxonomy): domain Eukaryota; kingdom Metazoa; phylum Chordata; class Chondrichthyes; order Rajiformes; family Arhynchobatidae; genus Rhinoraja; species Rhinoraja longicauda. The sequence continues at coordinate 23,410 of NW_027602332.1, forward strand.
CGGAACAGAATATAAATGTTGAGCAGGGACGTGCTTTTTTCAAACGACAGAAATCAATAAATCACAACTAAACACGAAATGGACATTATATTAAAAATGCATTTTTCAGGGTCTCTGGGTTGTCACGTCTTTTATTGTCATTGGAGCTATCTCCCTTAACTCAAGCCGAATGCTACCGCAGTAGCAGATTCACCTGAAGACATCAACATATTAGCAAAGCTGCAGGAAGCAGTTTCATTTGGATGAATTAATTGGCTGAATGTTTCGTTGATATCCTGGTACGTCTCTGCATTCTGGTTGTAAAATATAAAATGTGCATTTTGCAGATCCATTCACTGCAGTCTATTTGTGAGATTTCGATAAACTATCTTGAGATCTTCACATGCTTGTAACATGTAGCACGAATCTGAGTTCGATATTGCTTCCTGCATCGTTAACCAAGGACACTTGTTCACACTTTACATTTTCTCATTGGTTTCCTTTAGCGAAACAAGCCTTTGACTGTCGGTTGTGGTCAGAATGGGGGCTTTGGCGCTGCCTTCAGATCGCAGTATCTACTGATTTGGAAGCCACTCCGGACAATGAGGCAATTTTAAACCAGTTGTCCCTCTGTTTGGTTTGTTGTTGTCTTCACCTGGGCGTCAATTCCATCTCGTTGCATCATCCTTGCGCGGTGGAACACACGCCATCATTTCAACCGACCACACACCTTCTCACTTGTTTTTCCTTTAATTTTCTGTGCTTTCTATCGACGGTACTGGGTTCATACACTCAACTACACAAATTAAGGTCTTGGTCAATTTTAGGGCATCACATTAAATTATCATTTTGGGGAAGGTCTTTGTATATGGTAATTATGGGAGAGCACCAATAAATGTTCAATTAGGGGAGGGCAGCACAAATAGGGTTTTACGGGAACACCGTTATTGAAGCATGGCGGGTGGATAAACAACAAATATGAAATTAGCGAAGGGAAACAGTCAATGTGGAAATAGGGGAGTGCTCCTGCAAATGGGAAACCAGGAGAAGGCAAACCTACGTAGAATTGGGGGAGGGCCCTGCCTGTTTCCGTAAATGTTCCTACTTCTCTCTGTGAGTATTCATGTCTCTCTCTCTCCGTGTTTTCCCGTCTCTGTCTGCTGGTGTTCCTGCTGTATGTATGCTCCTGGTGGTCTCCATCAAAGAACTCCCACGGTGTGCGAGAGGAAACACACAGGAACATACGCCCATACACTCAGGTAAATATACAACACAATGAGCAAACTGGAGCTAGGAACATTCCTCAGCATTGAACTGTTCTACTGTGTCCCTTCAGTACATTCTATGTGTTCCCACGTCCAGGCTCGCCTCGTCCATCCTGTAGGGATTATTCCCTGTCGCCCTGTCCCTCGGCCACATTTCGGGAAATCTGACCACCGAGCTGTGCTTCTGCTCCCTGCCAACAAGCAACAATTGAAGCAGGAGGGTCCGATGCAGAGAGTTGTAACAAGATGGTCAACGGACGCGGGTGACATCTTACGCGACTTCTTTAAGTCAGTAGACTGGTCCATGGTTAGGGATTTAGCAGCTAAACTGAATGAGTACGCCTCTGCCGTGACTGACTTCACCAACAAGTGAGTGGAAGACTGTGTGCCGCCGAAGTCAACGAGAGTGTTCCCCAACCGGAAACCATGGATGTACATTCACCAGGTCCGATGCATACAAGTCAAACGATCCCAAGCGGTAAAAGAAGCCACGCTGTGGTCTCCGCAAAGCCATAAAGGATGCCAAGGGGCAACAGCGGTACAAACCTGAGTCCCAGTATAATTTCTGGGATACACCGAGAATGTGGCAAGGTCTGATTAAGATAACTGGATGCAACGCAAATTCAGGCAACTTCATTGGTAATAGTGCGACCCAACACGATGAAAGGAATGCTTCCTAAGCTCGCTTCGAGTAGAAGGCCAACAGGGCGGTGACACCTGACCCTTCAGACTCCAGTGTGCCTCTCCCGAGGGTGACTGTAGCAGAGGTTGGATCAGCCTTCATGTGAGGAAACCCACGAAATGCAACAGGCCCAGACGGAGTTCTTGGCCGTGTCCATAGTAGCTGCACAGACAAGCTAGAGAGAATATTTGTCGACAGCTCTAACCTCGCCCGACTCTGTTCTCAGGGATCCACATGCTCAAAAAGTCCATCATCATTCCAATGTCGAAGAAACGCAAGACCTCAAGCTTAAACTATAACCATTCAGAGGCCTTGACTTTCACCATCATAAAATATTTAGAATGGCTGGTTATGGAACGCATTAAATGCAGTCTACCCAGCGGACATGCCGTACTGCATTTCGCCCACCGCTATCACAGGCCAGCGGACGATGCCATCGCACTAGCCCTACACTCACCATTCAGAGCGACACCTGAGTCAGACTCATATTCATAAGTTACAGTGGTGGGAGGGGTGGGGAAACATTTTTTCTAATCTCTTCCTCAACGGAGATGCGACCTTTACCGTGTCGTATCTCCGTTCGCGCTACGGCCTAACATCGTGGAGTCGGCGGCCTCCAGCTGGGATCGACCTTGAAGACTCCGGTCGCAGGGCCTGGACTTACCATCTCGGAGGCTTCGGCCGTGGGCCCTGCAGACCGCAACATCGGGAGTTCGCAGGTCCCTGGCTGGCGACCGGTTTTTGGGAGCTCCAGCCGTAGCAGCTTCGACCGCCCCGAAGCGCGAGGTACGATCGACCCGCTCGCAGGCCCTTCATCGCCCTGCGTGGCCTGGCCGCAGCACTTTCCATTGCTCGGTGGGTCTTAGGACTTTCATCGGCCTGGCCCTGGGACTTTCCATCGCCCGGTGGGGGCTTCAAACAGTTGGGAGCCTCGATCACCTCGTGGCACCACGGGAGAAGAATGAGGAGGAGATAAGACTTTTCTTTGCCTTCCATTACAGTGAGGGTGTGCCTCGAGCAATCACTGTGATGGCTGTTTGTGTAAAAATTGTATCTGTGTGTCCTGTGCTTTTTGTTGTCTACTGCCGGACCCTGACGTGAGAGGACGCTGGCGCTGTTTATTCGCCGCTTTTCCGTTAGGATAGTTTGTCTGTTTGTTTTTATGTTATGATTGTTCTTGTAAAGCGCTTTGAGCTCCCGATAAGGCGCTATATAAAATAAATGCTTATTATTATTATAACAGACACCATTAAGTGAGGATAGCGGATAGATCGTCCTCTACGATAATCCTCAACACGGGAGTTCCGCAAGGATGCGTTCCCGGCCCCTTCTTTACTCCTTGTACACGCACGAATGTGCAGGCATGTAAAATCTAATTCAATTTTCAAATTCGCAGACGGCACCACCATTGTGGGCCGGATACCATATATTGATGAATCGGAGGTCAGGAAGAAGATTGAGAACCTCAATGCCAGCAAGACAAAGGACATAATGATCGACCTCGGAAAGCCGACATACCCCAATTTGCATTGAAGGCACCGATGGAGAGACGGTTGAAAACTTCAAATTGCGAAGAGAAAATATTACCAACAACCTCTCCTGGGGCACTCATATTGAAGCAACTGCCAAGAAAGCACAACAGCGCCTCTACTGCCTTGGAAGGCTTAGAAAGATTGGCTTGTCCCCGACAACACTCACCAACTTCCACACACGCACCATCAAAAGCATTTCATGAGGATATATCACTACTTGGTTCGGGAATAGCTCCATCCAAGACCGCAAGAATTTGCAGCGAATTGTGGACGCAGCCAGGACCTCAAACGAACAAACCTCTCTTCTATTGACTCCATTTATACCTTTCCATGTGTCTGTCCAAATGTTTATTAAATTAAATTATTTTTGCCTGAAATGTAATATTGTTGCCTCAAGTACTTCCTCTGGCAGTTCAGTTCAAGTAGCTGACAATCCCTGTATGAATTCATCGACCCATCACTTTTTTTCCGGAGGGAAATAAAAAAAAACGGCGTATCGCGAAACCTCTGTGGGAAAATTAAAACGTATCTAATGTCAAAAGTGAATTATCTTGTCAAAGGCCTGATATTGACCAACAAATACATGGTGTGGTATCGTTTAGCGACACACACTCACGCAAATCCCGCTGATGCACCGCACTCTGCATTAGAGTGTCAACTACCTCGTCAGTGTAGCCGAACCGTGTGGCAAAATTAGTCCCTGTCTAACTTTCATTGCACAATAGAAATAACCAAATCTGACTACCTATTGCTACAGTCGAGTTGGTCGCTCTATTTCCTCAAGCTGTAGCTGCAGAAATGCCACCATCGACAGAACATGTCTGAACTAACTCACTTGACAAATAGTTCCAGATACCCAGCACCCTTTGAGTGTAAAGTCTTCCCTTCAGGTTTCTTGTGGTTTTTGCCTGTCTCACCTATAAACCTCTGATCACTGATTTTTCGTTCCACATCCTGGATAAAAGACCGTGTGCGATCACCCTACCTATTCTTTTCATGACTGTATACACCTTTATAAGCACATCCATGTATTTCCCCACTCCAAGTTATAATGTCCCCGGGATGAATATATTTGTTGGCAATCGGAATGTGAATATAACATGTGGCCACGTATGGAAATGAATATTAGTCCCAGGTCATTTCGCTAGCTATGATACTGAAACCAGGAACAGACTCAAGCTTGCATTGTGCGTGCGCCCGTGTGTACCTGTGTGTGCTGGGGAAGGAGTGGCTGTTATGTCGAAACACCCAGACCTCGGAATCATGTCCCCCTCTAAGAATGGATGCTCAACTTTATCACCAAAACTCCTCATTCAGTGACGATAGGTGACAACTCCTGCACAATAACTTTCACTTCGGAGCCCAAGGAAGGATGAGATGTGAGCCCGCGATTATACCCTCTTTACCCTTGTAACCGTACAGCCAATTTCGGCTCTAAGTATATCGACGGGTTTGCTGGATGTGCTGGGCCGAATAACGGACAATGAGGCGACGACGTACACGAACGATATGGAGAACTTAGTGACATGGTGTCAGCACCATAACCGCGCTTTCAATGTCAGCAGGACGAAGGAGGTAATTATTGACCTGAGGAAGCAGAGTGCAGTATGTGCCCCAATCTGCACCAATGGTACAAAATGACAATGATAGCGAGCTCAGGTTGCTTGGCGATAATAGACAATAGACAATAGAAAATAGGTGTAGGAGAAAGCCATTCGGCCCTTCGAGCCAGCACCGCCATTCAATGTGATCATGGCTGATCATTCTCAATCAGTACCCCGTTCCTGCCTTTTCCCCATACCCCCTGACTCCGCTATCCTTAGGAGCTCTATCTAACTCTCTCCTGAATGTATTCAGAGATTTGGCCTCCACTGCCCTCTGAGGCAGAGAATTCCACAGATTCACAACTCTCTGACTAAAACAGTTTTTCCTCATCTCTGTTCTAAATGCCCTACCCCTTATTCTTAAACTGTGACCCCTGGTTCTGGACTCGGCCAACATTGGGATCATGTTTCCTGCCTCTAACATGTTCAACCCCTTAATAATTTTATACGTTTCGATAAGATCCCCTCTCATCCTTCTAAATTCCAGTGTATACAAACCTAGTCGCTCCAGTCTTTCAACATATGACAGTCCCGCCATTCCGGGAATTAACCTAGTAAACCTACGCTACACGCCCTCAATAGCAAGAATATCCTTCCTCAAATTTGGAGATCAAAACTGCACACAGTACTCCAGGTGCGGTCTCACTAGGGCCCTGTACAACTGCAGAAGGACCTCTTTGCTCCTATACTCAACTCCTCTTGTTATGAAGGCCAACATTCAATTGGCTTTCTTCACTGCCTGCTGTACCTGCATGCTTCCTTTCAGTGACTTGTGAGATGCAAATGTGAGTGCTCACAATTACGATGCTCGAGACAATCTAGAGAAACAAGTATTTTATTTGCAAGTCTGCAGAGTTGGGTGCCTTCCCTCTCAAGACACACCGAGGTCGGGAAAATCCCTTCTTTTTATTCACTTCACATTACAATTGTGACATCTTAAATTCCTCCCCTTCGGGCTCCTTCCAATCGGAGCACTGAGGTGCACAATCTACCGTCATCGCCCCTGTTGCCTCCCACATCATACATCGCATGTACATTTAAATGAGGCATCTTGTCATGCGGGGCGTTTTTGCAATATTCATTTAGGTCGTTACGCATGCGCAGTACAGAGTAGTTCATGCCCTCTCCCCTAGTGCTCTGGTCATCTTGCCCTCTCTCCTAGTTCTTTGGATATTTTGCCCTTATCCTCGGAATGTCACTATTTACTCTTTGGGTATCTTGCCCCTATCCTTGGAACGTCACTAGTTCCTTGGATATCTTGCTCCTATCCTTGGGACGTCACTAGTTCCTTGGATATCTTGCCCTTATCCTCGGAATGTCACTATTTACTCTTGCGGTTCTTAGTCAGGTCAGCTATTTCTCATGGTCCTTAGTTTAAATCAATTAACCCTTTTTACTTCTCTCTCACAATCCACCCTTTTTCTTTTGCCACGCTACTTTGATTTATACTATTTCCTCCTCTTCTAGTGCTAATAGCAGAGTCTTTGCCTCTCTATATTCCTCCTGCAGGTCATACTGTACTCTGCAGGCCATCATGGTGATGTCGTTCTTTGTCAGGGCTGTCTCTATCAATCGCTGAGACAACCCCCGTATGCAGGGAATGATACAACATCCGAATAGACACATCAACCCCATCACAACTACCACTGATGTTAGGGCTGATGTAAAGATGTGCTTCCATTTCCCAAACCAGGAGTCTAGAAACCCGGTCCAGGAGGTGTCTACCCCAGAGTTTTCGGCCAATTCGATAGAGAGGGAGGTGAGACTTGCTAGGGCTCTTGACACAGACCCATCAGGAGCAGTGTTGTTGGGGATGTAGGTGCAACATTGTTCCCCAAACATCACACACACCCCCCCTTTCTCAGCCAGGAGCATGTCCAAGGCTATGCGATTTTGCCAGGCCATCAGGCTGGTAGCTGTCAGTTGTTCCGCTAATCCTTCAACCGCATCTCGAGTGTAATTTATAAAGCGTTGTTGATTGTAGTACAGGTAGTTTATCCAGTCCACATTTTTATTGACTGTGGACCACCAGAAGAGTATGGACTCAAAGCCAGCAGCTATCTGGTTTCTGGCTTTGAATTCATCGGGTACCCCTCTTGGCACCCCTATTGCATCTATACAGATGTGTGTGTCAAATGATCCTCTCACCTCTCTCGTTTGTCGTCGGCCCCCTTCAGTTAGTTTGACCGCATGCTCTACTGCTATGGTGAAGGGCATCATCAGTTGTGTAAGGGTACAGGTTCCCGTCCATGACCCTGGTAGCCGGGGCCACAGGGTATCCTCTCCGCACCACCACCAGACATCGGCTCTACTGACTATCTGCTTTATCAGCCAGGAGCTACTGAACAGTGACCCCTGTTCCTCAGCTGTTATGTTATACGTCTGATTGCAGTTTAGCACCTCCCCCATTCCCTGTCCATCTGGGTTATATCTTGTATAGCACTCAAATCCTTCCTCCCCGAGGGGAATGGTGAATGGCGGAGGTCGAGGGTCTTTCCTTTGGCCCTTCGTGTTGTTGTTACTAGCCGGGAATAGGTAATGGTATTTCTGGCAGGTCTCATTCTTTGGTATGGGATTCGTGAATAGTTGTAGTATACATGACATAGCCCCAGGTGTCCTATTCCAATTCAGGGGAAATGGTACGGGGACCTGCTGAGGCTTAGCTCCGGCGCAGGCGTAGCAATTGGTTTGTTGCATACTTCTGGCCGTGTACATCATCCAGGTAAGCCAGGTGTTGGTTCCCTTTCCCCCTGTTGGTATTCCCTCCCCATACAATTGCATTAATTCTATTTCTCCTGTTACTATCATTATATTTAAATCCTTAGGCTCATACTCCGTGGTGACATTGCGGACTACAGGTGGTTCTGTGGTAACCCAGGGATCCCTACTCTGACTGTCTTCTATCTGGAACATTGCCCCTTTATCCTCATATTTTACCATATATCCGTCCCGTTCTACCTTTATTTCAAACCTCAGGCATGCGTCCTTCCCTGTTTTAGCTGCACATATCCAATACCTACCACTTTCCTTCATTTGAACCCTCTGTATGCTTACATATACACGTCCTGGCAATCCCTCATTTGGGTTTTGATATACTCTCCACCTATCAGTTTGATAGGTGGGCGTATGCCACCCCTCTTTAGATGAAGTGAATACCTCGTGCCAATCTTTACAGGGATGGGTGCATACATACATCCTATGACCACACCACCATTTTCCTTCACATACATCAAATGGGATGGTGGTGGCCCTTCTATTCTGTGGTATAGTTATTTTTATGCATGTTACATTACTCACAACCTGGATAACCACCCAGCACCCGATCCACCAGCTCAAAGTCGTCATTTTCCGTGCGGGGTCTTGGTGAATACCAAAGTCAATGGCTCCTTTCCTCCACGTGCCGTCTACGGGTTGATATTGTCTGGTGGGGCCTCCACGGGACCCTTAAATCGACTTGCGTGTGTCCACCCTTTTTCTTTTGTTCGTACTGCTGTCTCGGTGGTTAATAACACAAGGTAGGGTCCAGTCCACCTAGGTCGCAACTTTTCTTCCTTCCACGTTTTTATTAGTACCCAGTCTCCAGCCTTGACTGAGTGAATCGGAAAATCCAGTGGCGGGCTCTGGGCCAATAATCCTTTAGTTTTTAGTTCTGCAAGAGATTTGGATACTGCCAGTAAATAGTTCCTTAAGAACACGTCGTTCCCTGGTATTGTTGGGATCCCTTCTATCTTTCCTAAGTACGGGAGCCCGAATAACATTTCATATGGGGATACCCCTATATCTTTCCGAGGTGCCGTTCGGATTCTTAACAAGGCTATCGGAAGGCACTTAGTCCAGGGGAGTCTCGTTTCCTCTACTAACTTGGTGATTTGGGTCTTTAAGGTGCCATTCATTCTTTCCACCTTTCCGGAACTCTGGGGATGCCATGGTGTATGTAATTTCCATTCAATTCCTAATGCTTCACATATCATTTTATGTGTTTTAGAGTTAAAATGGGTCCCTCTATCTGAGTCTATTGTTTCCACAATCCCATATCTGGGTATAATTTGCTCCAATAATACCTTGGCTACCGACTGTGAGGTGGCAGTTACTGTAGGGAATGCTTCTACCCATCTAGTGAAATGGTCTACTACCACTAACAGGTATTTCCATCTCTGTATCCGGGGCAACTCGGTGAAGTCTACCTGTATTCTTTGGAAGGGCCTTATTGCCAATGGTTGTCCTCCTCCTGGGACTGCTCTCATGATTTTCTTGTTGATTCGCTGACATACTACACAACCCCCTATGACTTGTTTGGCCATGGTATACATCCCACGGCAAGCGTATGTCCTGAGGAGGGTATCACAGAGGGCTTGGGTTCCCCAATGGCTTTGCCCGTGCAGCCTCCCTAATAACTCCCTTATAATTTCTTTGTTCAATAGCTGCTTTCCATCCGGTTTCCACCATTTCCCATCTATACATCTGGAGGACCCGTCTATAAACCACCGGCTGCCCTCAGCCAGAGGTTGCTCTTCCAAATCTTCTCTACTCTTTGTTTGTAAATCTATTATTTCACTACAGCAGTGTACTGGGTCTTCTCCCTCGTTGCCCTGTTTTTCTGCTGGATACAGGAATTGGGACGGGTTAAGGTTTTTATCCGTAATTATAGTCAAATCATCTTTTTCCATCAGGATGGCCTCGTACTTTAAAATTCTAGAGTCTGTTAACCATCTGTTGGATTTCTGAGTGAGTATGGTTCTCACCGTGTGTGGTGTAGAAACAACCAGAGCTCCTCCGAAGGTTAATTTTCTACTCTCTTCCACCAATATTGCAGTAGCTGCTACTGCTTGTATGCATCCCGGCCATCCCCTAGAGACTGGATCCAATATTTTTGAGAGGAAGGCCACCGGCTGTCGGTTCCCCCCTCTTTTCTGAGTGAGTACCCCTAGGGCCACCCCTTGTTCTGAATTTACGAACAGGTGGAAGGGTTGTTCTAACGAGGGAAGGGCCAACACGGGAGCGGTAATCAGACTGTTCTTTAATTTCCTAAATTTCACCTCCTGTTCAGGGGTCCACTTAACTTTGTCTTTTTCATCTCCCAATCTATCGTACAGGAATTTTACCTGTCGGGCGTAATCATCTATCCATAGTCTACAGTATCCTATCAATCCCAGGAATTTTCGGATCTCTTTCTTATTCCTCGGGAGTGGTACTCCCGTGATTCCAGCTATCCTTTCAGGGTTTATTCGTCTCTTTCCTCCGCTTATCAGGTGTCCTAGGTATTTTACCTCTTGTTTCACAAACTGAAGCTTGTTACGGGACACCCTTAACCCTTTCTCCCCCAAGAAGTTTAACAGAACTATCGTGGCGTCCCTTATTTCTCCTTCTCTCTCTCCTGACAAGAGAAGGTCATCTACGTATTGTAATAGTTGCGTTTCCCCGTGACCTGGGAAATCCTCCAGTACCTGCTCTAAAATCTGACCGAATAAATTTGGTGATTCTGTAAAACCTTGAGGGAGCACCGCCCACCGGAATTGTTGTTTCCGCCCGGTGTTAGGGTTCTCCCACTCAAAGGCGAATAAGTCTCTACTTTCGGTTGCCAGTGGACAACTCCAGAAAGCGTCCTTTAAATCTACCACACTAAACCATTTGTGGCCTGGGGGTATCCGTCCCATGATGGTGTAAGGGTTAGGTACTACCGGGTGTCGGGCTCGAACTACCTTGTTCAATTCCCTCAAGTCCTGTACGAGTCTAAACGTTCCGTCGGTCTTTCTGACTGGTAGGATCGGAGTATTGTATGGGGACATACATGGTTCCAATACCCCGTCCTTCAATAAATTCTCAATGATTGGTTGTAAGCCTTTTCGTCCCTCGGTCGAAATGGGGTACTGTCTTACTCGTACTATGTCTGCACTGTCCTTTAATGCTATCTGTAGAGGGGGTATTTGCAACCCTCCTCGGTTTCCTTCCTTAGCCCATACTTGGTCATTAATTCTTTGCTCGTCCTCCTTCCTTAAAGTATACAACTGGACCACTACCCTTCCCTCTACCGGTGCTGTGCCTATTCCCAATTGTATTTGTAAATCTCTGCCCATTAAATTTACGCCAGCCTGGGGTACTAAGATCAGGTCCTCTACCACCTCCCGGTTTCCATACCTTACATTCACTCCTCCTATCTCGGGAGCTACCATCACAGTTCCCCCTACCCCGGTTATTTTTACTCTCCCTTGTCCTGCCTCCGTACCTGTTGGTACTTTGGTCACACTTGATCGCTCCGCTCCTGAATCTACCATGAACACCGTGTCTTCTCCTTGGGGTCCTATTTTTAAATTTACCAGGGGCTCCCTTCTATAGTCTCTCGACCCCAAGGACGAGAACCCCTGACCCCCCTATTCATTTTCCATCATACTGTACGTGCGGGACTCCACTACAAGCTCAGGGCACTCCCTTTTGAAGTGTCCTTCCTTATTACAAAAATAACATTTTGAAGGCCCTGTCCTCCACCCTTGTCCCGTACCCGTATTTCCCCGGCCCCTGCCGTAACCTTCTCCATATCCTCCTCTTCCACGGCCTCTGCCGCCTCCTCTCCCTCTGCCTTGGGCGTAATTCCCCCGCCGTCCTGCACCTCCCTGTTCCCTGTCTACTACTTGAGTTACTGCCTGCAACATAATCTTTGCCTTTCCTTTCTGTTTCTCCTCATCCCTCCGCACGTACACTTTCTGGGCCTCCGTAAGCAACTGAGGTAGTGATCTCTCATTCCAATCATCCATCTTTTCTAACTTTTTCCTCATATCAGGCCAGGATTTAGTCACGAAATTGGCCCTGAGCAGTTGTTGTCCTGCCTCTGATGCCTGCTGATTACATGCCTGTGTTTCTGCGTTGCTGTCTCCCTCATACTCCTCATTTGCTGCCTGACGGGTCCCATAAATCTTTCTGTCCCTGAGGTCCTGCAGCCTTTTGATGTCTGCTTCTAGTTCCCGTGCTTCTTGCTTCATCCTTTCCTTTTCCCGCTGCCCCCTTCTCTGTCTATATTCCTTTATGTCTTGCTCATCGTTCCAAGTTGTGACTTCTCCCTCTATCTCCACTATTCCCTTTTACCAAAGGGCACTGCTTTGTTCCGTCCTGGCTGGAATAGGGAGGGGGATACCCAGGGTCCCATAGGCTGGGGTACAGAGTTGATTTTTTTCACCTGAAGCTCCTGACTTTCATGCTGTTTTGGGGGTCTTTCACCCTTGTTTGGGGTGGTATTCTTTTCCTGCTATGCTTTCCTCAGCCTTTCTCCTTCTATTCTAAACAATTTAAGTACGTCTAGTTATTTTTCCTTTTTCGTTACTCGGGTTTCTGATTTATCCTTAGGCTTATAGTTCTTAATTAACACTCCCATTTCATCACACATGTTTATATCAAAATATAAATATATCAAAATTTATATCAAAATTTATATCATATTTATATCATTCCGTGGGCCATTTCGTAACCAATTGTTTCGTCCTTTTTTTCCATTTCTCAGAGTGTTTATTTTATTTTATATCCTCTTTGGATACGGGGAACATCCTACTTAGTAGTTCAACTGCAGTTATTTTATTCATTGTATTCGTCTTATGTTATGTTAGTGCACTTGGTCAGTCAGTTTAAATGCAGTCCTTGTTCTCACTCCGTTCCGTCTCTATCGTCACTGTGCTACCTATTACGCTATTTCTATCTTCTATAGTTCTACTATATTCCTTTAATATTTATTCCGAGGCATCGGCAAGCCTGTGATTTATTCTTCGCTTTCCCCTTACAAGCATAACAACTTTCCTCCAGATTAGGGGAAGCTTTTGAATTAACAAACACATTTAGTGCCTGCCGTACTCAATCCTCATCGGAGCCCAGTCGTGGCCACCAGACTGAACTCCCTTTTATTGGTTCCTTTGGCTAATCAAAATAACAGAACTTAATAATTTTTGTCTTCTCCAATCCCTGGTTTTCCCTGCCACCAATGGCTCAGCATTCGCCCCAACGGACTATCAGGCGGAATGCTGGGGTTGGGCTTACCGCCCTTCCCCTCCCTTTTGGGCTTTCCGTTTTCACTGCCCATCCTCCCGATCGGAAATTCCCCTCCGATCTTTTATTCTCCCGATCGGAATTTTCCCTCCGATCTTTTATTCTCCCGATCGGAATTTTCCCTCCGATCTTAGCTGTAATCGCCCGAGTAGTACTTAATAGTCAATTTTCTTACCCGGGTCCTGTGCACAAGAATCACTCGATTTAGCTCCTCGCGATTTCCTGGTCCTCCCACTTGTTTCTCGAGTCTCTGGTCCAGGTATCACTCGCTCAAACCGCTGACGGCAAGCAAGGAGTATGAGACCGCTGAACTCAGCGGGGTGCACCGTCCCTTCTTCCGTATACTCCCGTCAGCTGGCCGGAGTGGCGATCCCGGACGAGCCCCCAAGTTGTGAGATGCAAATGTGAGTGCTCACAATTACGATGCTCGAGACAATCTAGAGAAACAAGTATTTTATTTGCAAGTCTGCAGAGTTGGGTGCCTTCCCTCTCAAGACACACCGAGGTCGGGAAAATCCCTTCTTTTTATTCACTTCACATTACAATTGTGACATCTTAAATTCCTCCCCTTCGGGCTCCTTCCAATCGGAGCACTGAGGTGCACAATCTACCGTCATCGCCCCTGTTGCCTCCCACATCATACATCGCATGTACATTTAAATGAGGCATCTTGTCATGCGGGGCGTTTTTGCAATATTCATTTAGGTCGTTACGCATGCGCAGTACAGAGTAGTTCATGCCCTCTCCCCTAGTGCTCTGGTCATCTTGCCCTCTCTCCTAGTTCTTTGGATATTTTGCCCTTATCCTCGGAATGTCACTATTTACTCTTTGGGTATCTTGCCCCTATCCTTGGAACGTCACTAGTTCCTTGGATATCTTGCTCCTATCCTTGGGACGTCACTAGTTCCTTGGATATCTTGCCCTTATCCTCGGAATGTCACTATTTACTCTTGCGGTTCTTAGTCAGGTCAGCTATTTCTCATGGTCCTTAGTTTAAATCAATTAACCCTTTTTACTTCTCTCTCACAGACTGATGCACTAGGACACCCAGATCACGTTGTACGTCCCCTTTTCCTAACATGACACCATTCAGATAATAATCTGCCTTCCTATTCTTACCACCAAAGTAGATAACCTCACACTTATCTACATTAAACTGCATCTGCCATGCATCCGCCCACTCACACAACCTGTCCAAGTCACCCTGGAACCTCATAGCATCTTCCTCACAGTTCACAGCCTGGTTTGGATATAGTTCTGTCCAAAACGACAAGAAATTGCAGATATGTTGTCGATTGTGCACATGTATAGTATGACTGATCTGAATGAATGGCATGCAAAATCACGGTTTTCGCTGTAAATCGCTGCATGTGACAATAATAAATCTATGCTCACCCAGACAAACCTAATGATTGGAGATAAGTAACAACTGTGATCAGAACTGCAATATAAGTACTATGATGGGACAAAGATTACCCGCGTGACACAGCCGATGCTGATGTACAAGATAAGTTGATGAATCGCTGTTAACCGCAAATGAAAAGTTCGACAAATGCCAGAGAAGATAAGGTGTGTGGGCAGGAGACACAATTGAGTAAAATGTTCACACTGTATTGTGGACCGCTGTTACTGCCGGGCATCTGAAATAAAAGAGGAAAAAAGGATAAACCCAAAAGATTCGGAAGACATTCGCTTGAGAGGACAACGTATCTCGTGTAAGAAATGATGACCCTATCAAAGCTCCGATCTAGTCGAAACAAATGCACGGGGTACTATTGTTTCGTAAAGCAGACATCCGCAAACGTTGGGTTGCACCGTCCTCCACATTAGAGAGTAAACTGGCCCTTCAGAGCACCTCAACATTACTGCAGAATTAGTTGCTGCCCAACATTTATTTGTCAACAGAAATAAGCAAACCTGGCTACCTATTGAAACTGCCGAGTTGCCCATACAAGGAAATAGTGGTGAACCCTGCGATAACGACTGACGGTGATACCACGTGTGGAGAAACTTGCACACACTGGACCAATAGTCATTGCGTCACACAGCATCGACACAGGCCAAAAAACTGTCTGTGTGTATGCTGTCCAATTACTAAATCCCATCTTCCAGAACTTAGGCCGCAGAATATTGTGGCCTGGCACCATCTTTTTTTAAGGAAAGCGATACGCTCCCTCGACTCCGTGCAGAGACAGAATTCGAGACATCCGTCGCATCAAGTGGCTCTCAAAGGCGAACAATGGATCAGATGTTCCATTCTATGCAGCTCGGAAGAACGACAAGTGAATGTATTGACCACGACATCGATACCTCTACCTTGCAGGGTAGATTTTGAGAGAATTACCGGCGCCGATGGACGATTACGTTCGGATTTTCGTTCAGAATAAGAATTCACCTTGGAGTGACTGAGGTCAGATGTAAAATATTCTCGCAGATGTATCTGAATCGTCGACGGTATTATCTGCCCCAGAAAAGAAGAATGGTCATTTATGAAATGCAGACAGGGTTGGGGCGAAGGTCTTTGTGGGAAAAATAGGAAAATGAAAACTAATGTGACCTGGGTAGAAATGAATATGAAAACATGAACAGTTTGTAATTATGATCTTGAATTCCAAACATACTTTAGCTGGGCATTGGGCGTGTGACCGTGTGTACCTGTGTCTGGTAGGGAAGGGGTGGCTGTTATCACCAAACTACGAGACCTAGGAATCTGCTCGCCCTCGTCACTGCTTCCAAGGCTCTAATGCTCACGGACCAGAGTCAGTGAGGATAGGGGACAGCATCTCCTCCATAATAACTCTCCACATCGGTGCCCTGCACGGATACGTTCTCAGTCCTCCACTATACTCCTTTTACACTCTCGACTGTATGGACAAATTTGTCTTTAATTACATCTACAGGTTTGCCCACAGTGTCACTGTGGTGGGTCAAATCAGGAAGAATGACAATAAGGAGCACGGGAAGGAGATAGATAACTAAGACACATGGAGCCAAGACTATC
>NW_027602333.1:0-17500 GCF_053455715.1 Rhinoraja longicauda
ATAGCATCCTCCTCGCAGCTCACACTGCCACCCAACTTTGTGTCATCCGCAAACTTGATATCATATTTAATTCCCTCGTCTAAATTGTTAATATATTGTAAATAACTGGAGTCCCAGCACCGAGCCTTGCGGCACCTCACTAGTCACTGCCTGCCATTTTGAAAAGGACCCGTTAATTCCTACTCTTTACTTCCTGTCTGCCAACCTGTTTTCGATCCATGTCAATACCCTATCCCCAATACCAATATCTAATTTTGCACACTAATCTCTTGTGTGGGACCTTGTCATTTTGAGAGTCCAGATCCACCACATCCACTGGCTCTCCCTTATCCATTCTACTTGTTACATCCTCACAAAATTCCAGAAGATTAGTCAAGCATGATTTCCCCTTCATAAATCCATGCTGACTTTGACCGATCCTGTCACTGCTTTCCAAATGTGCTGCTATAACATCTTTAACAATCAACTCAAGCATTTCCCCACTACCGATGTAAGGCTAACTGGTCTCTCCCTGTTTTCTCTCTCCCTCCTTTCTTACAAAGTGGAGTTACATTGGCTACCCTCCAGTCCACAGGAACTGATCCAGAGTCGAGAGAACATTGGAAAATGATCACCCCAAATGTCACGTCTCGGTTTGAAATTTTACATCTCAGGTTTAAATTTCACGTCTAAATGTTTGTTGGTTTGAAATTTCTGGTGTCTGTTTTAAATTCTGTGTCTCTGTTTTAAATTTTGCGGCTCAGTTTTAAATTTCGCAGCTCAGTTTTCAATTTCGTGGCTCCAAATGTCTCGTCTTGGTTTTAAATTTCGCGTCTCGGTTTTAAATTCTGTGTGTCTGTTTTAAATTTCACGGCTCTGTTTTAAATTTTGCATCTCGGTTAGAAATTTCGCGTCTCGGTTAAAAATTTCGCGTCGCGGTTTGAAATTCCGCATCTCGGTTTGAAATTTTGGGTCTTCATTTTAAATTTCGAGGCCTGGTTTTACATTTCGTGGCTCAGTTTTAAATTTCACATTTCGGTTTTTAATTTGGCATCTAGGTTTTAAATTTCGCGTGTCAGTTTTAAATTTCACGGCTTGGTTTTAATTTTGCAGCTCTGTTTTTAATTTCGGGTCTCGATTTTAATTTCGGGTCTCGGTTTTAAATTTCGCGTCTTGGTTTGAAATTTTGGCTGTTTCGGGCCTGTTTGAAATTTCGCGGCTCGGTTTGAAATTCAGCGCCTCGGTTTGAAATTCAGCGCCTTGGTTTGAAATTCTGTCTCGGTTTGAAATTTCGCGGCTCGGTTTGAAATTTCGCGGCTCGGTTTGAAATTTCGCGGCTCGGTTTTAAATTTCGCGGCTCGTTTTTAAATTTCGCGGCTCGTTTTTAAATTTCGCGGCTCGGTTTGAAATGTCGCGGCTCGGTTTGAAATGTCGCGGCTCGGTTTGAAATGTCGCGGCTCGGTTTGAAATTTCGCGGCTTGGTTTGAAATTGCGGGCTCGGTTTGAAAATCAGCGCCTCGGTTTGAAATTCAGCGCCCCGGTTTGAAATTCAGCGCCTCGGTTTGAAATTCAGCGCCTCGGTTTGAAATTCAGCGCCTTGGTTTGAAATTCTGTCTCGGTTTGAAATTTCGCGGCTCGGTTTGAAATTTCGCGGCTCGGTTTGAAATTTCGCGGCTCGGTTTTAAATTTCGCGGCTCGTTTTTAAATTTCGCGGCTCGTTTTTAAATTTCGCGGCTCGGTTTGAAATGTCGCGGCTCGGTTTGAAATGTCGCGGCTCGGTTTGAAATGTCGCGGCTCGGTTTGAAATTTCGCGGCTCGGTTTGAAATTGCGGGCTCGGTTTGAAAATCAGCGCCTCGGTTTGAAATTCAGCGCCCCGGTTTGAAATTCAGCGCCTCGGTTTGAAATTCAGCACCTCGATTTGAAATTCAGTGCCTCGGTTTGAAATTCAGCGCCTCGGTTTGAAATTCAGCGCCTCGGTTTGAAATTCAGCGCCTCAGTTTGAAATTCCGTGTCTCGGTTTGAAATTCAGTTTCTCGGTTTGAAAATTCGCCGCTCGGTTTGAAATGTCGCGGCTCGGTTTGAAATGTCGCGGCTCGGTTTGAAATTTCGTGGCTCGGTTTGAAATTTCGCGGCTCGGTTTTAAATTTCGCGGCTCATTTTTAAATTTCGCGGCTCGTTTCTCGGTTTTGAATTCAGTGTCTCGGTTTTAAATTCAGTGTCTCGGTTTTTAATTTCGCTGCTCGGTTTGAAATTCATGCCTTTCATGCCAGTTTTAAATTTCGCGGCTCAGTTTTAAATTTCGCGGCTCATTTTTGTATTTCGTGGCTCCAAATGTCGCGGCTCGGTTTGAAATTTCGTGGTTCTGTTTGAAATTCAGCGCCTTGGTTTGAAATTCAGTGCCTCTGTTTGAAATTCAGCGCCTCGATTTGAAATTCAGCGCCTCGTTTTGAAATTTCGCGGCTCGGTTTGAAATTCAGCGCCTCGGTTTGAAATTCAGCGCCTTGGTTTGAAATTTCGCGGCTCGGTTTGAAATTTCGCGGCTCGGTTTGAAATGTCGCGGCTCGTTTTTAAATTTCGCGTCTCGGTTTTTAAATTTCGCGGCTGGGTTTGAAATTTCGCGGCTCGGTTTGAAATTTCGCGGCTCGGTTTGAAATTTCGCGGCTCGGTTTGAAATTTCGCGGCTCGGTTTTTAAATTTCGCGGCTCGGTTTGAAATTTCGCGGCTCGGTTTGAAAATTCACCGCTCGGTTTGAAATTTCGCCGCTCGGTTTGAAATGTCGCGGCTCGGTTTGAAATGTCGCGGCTCGGTTTGAAATTTCGCCGCTCGGTTTGAAATGTCGCGGCTCGGTTTGAAATTCAGTTTCTCGGTTTGAAAATTCGCCGCTCGGTTTGAAATGTCGCGGCTCGGTTTGAAATGTCGCGGCTCGATTTGAAATTTCGCGGCTCGGTTTGAAATAGCGTTGACCTTTGCACTTGCCCTTCTGTAGATTTTTAGGAGTCAGTCAGGGTCCACCCTAAGTTTGAGTTTATGCTTGGTTGAGACCCTTGGCCTCTCGCGTCTAACGCTTCAATCCATATCCCCTCTGCCCTCTTCCGACACCCGGTTGACCAATTTATGTTTGTTTCTAGGCCCATGATCTCTAGGGACTGGGTCCCGTGCTGCTGGGAGTGTCAACTACTGGGTATGGACTTTATGTATTGCTGAGGTGTCCTGTCAGGCTGACTCTGAGGCTGTTACCTGTTTCGCCTATGTACAGTAAGTTACACTCCTTACATTAAACTGCATACACCCCATTATTTTGCTCACAGGTTATCCTCTGTGCTGTCCGGTCTCTCCTGTCACCCTGTTCTATGTTTTTGTCTATTACCCAGTGGGAGCAGGCCCCATATTGACATTAATTTGTATCCCTACTGCTCCCCTTGTCTGCTGGTTTTATCACAATCTCATTTTTATCCCTCAGCTCTGCCATGGTCTCCCTCTCTTTTCTGGTGAGGTTTGGCCTTTCCTTTGTCATGGGCATATCACAGGCTGTTTTGGTAATGTTCATTTAAAATGTGTCGTGTTTGTTTGGCTTTACCCACGTTCCAGCATTAGAGGCCAATTTTTGCAATGTTTCCTGGGTGGGATTTGCCGGTTTTACAAATTGTGTCATTATCTCACCCTGCCTCCTGATACCCTTATGGGGTCGGCTCTGTTCTTGCAGAACCCTCAGGTGGTGCAGAGTCTGGGCCATTTTATCAACATCTTGCCCTGCTTCCTGATGCCCTTATGGGGTCGGCTCTGTTCTTGCAGAACCCTCAGGTGGTGCAGAGTCTGGGCCATTTTATCAACATCTTGCCCTGCTTCCTGATGCCCTTATGGGGTCGGCTCTGTTCTTGCAGAACCCTCAGGTGGTGCAGAGTCTGGGCCACTTTATAAATAACTCTGCCTGCGACTGCAAAGGAATCTCTCGGTCTCGGTTGACTCCTGTGCTGGTCATGATTCACATTAATACTGTTGTTAAACAATCACACTCATCCCCTCCCCTCTGCATGTAATTACTCATTTCTGGCTCAGTTAGTACAATGCAATACTACTGCAGTAAACTATAAACATCAAGTATCTCTAGTACAGTTTCTAAAATGCAATACTAGTGCAGTAAACTATAAACATCAAATATCTCTAGTACAGTTTACACCCAGGTGCTCCACAAGTCTTTGGTTTTTTCCGGCTTACGGAGACCACTTGCTGAACTTTTCCCTGGTGAAAGGTAGGGTAGGTACGTCATCGGGGTCATCAGGTGGGTACCCTCCTTCCTCGACGTTTCATTGATAAGCCCACAACGTCTCCAGAGGGCTCAACGGTGAAACCTGGCGTCCCAGGTACACCCCCCTCAGTTCCATACCCTCCTGTTTTAAACTTGCAGCTCAACTCGCAGCTCTACTCAACTTCTAGCCGATAAGGGGTTTTAAAGGGTAGGTTGATGTCCCTACCTTTCTGGATTTACTCCTCCCATGTGCTGAGTCCTGGGACCGGTGACTGGGTAACAAGCCTCCAGTTTCGCTCTTGCTGTAGCTTCATCAGGGAAAAATCAATAACTACTACTGGTCGGTGGGGAGTTTTAAAGGGTGGGTTGAAAATCCCTCCCTTTCTGGGTATGTCCTTTCCATCTGCTGACTTGGGACTGGTCACTTTGGTTGGGACTGTTGATGTCATCCCTATTCTTTGTGTTTGTTTGATTGTTTGTGTTCCTGGCCTCCTGCTGTTTTATCTGCTGTTAATGTTTTCAGCATTCCTCTGGCCTCCTGTCTTTATCATGTTCTGAAAGTCTTTGTTGTGAGTGAGTGGGCTTTGCAAACCTGCACCTGGTCTGTGTGGAGCTAGTGGCCGTTGTGTGGTGGGGGGGGGGGGGGTCTCTGAGGTGGGCTGAGGTGGGAGTGGGTATCGTGTTGTGAGTGTGTAAGGGTCCTATCACTCCCTTCAATTGTCCGTCTTTTCTGGGGGAGCTAGGTGTGTTCCAGGTGTGATGGGGTGGGGGGTCTCTGGGTCTAGAGGGTACTCGGATGGATCATCTATTTACAAAGGTTTAAGATCCTCTTTTGGGGGTCTTTTGGGTTGTTTGGGGAGGTCCTATGCAACCCAATGTTAGGGTTAGATTCTGTGGGTGGGGGTTATTTCCTATCTTTGTTGAGTTGAGGGTAGGTGCCAAGGGTCTTTTTGGGGCTGTTTGGGGTGATCCAGTGCCGTTCCGTGTTAGGGTTAGGTTTGGGGGGTGGGCACATTGGCCATCTCTGGCATGCCGTCTACTTTGCTGGGGTTTGAGGGTGGGTGCCTAGGGTTTTTGGGGGACTGTTTGGGGTGGTCCGGTGCAGTCCGGTGTTAGGGTTAGGTTTATGGGTGGGGAAGGGTGCATAGGGACCCCCTCCGGGGTGAGGGTATCATCTATCCTTGTGAGGTAGGAGTAGGTGTCAAGGGTCTTTTGGGTTGTTGGCACCCTGTGTGGTTCTCCCTGCTATTCTATCCTAAAGTTGTTTTTAGGTTTGAAGGATTGCATAAATCTGAGCCTGTGATTATTTCAATCCTCACTATCTAGGCTGGTACCCTTACATTATATTCCCCCTTGGATTGGGTTTCACCCTCCTGACTCCGTTTGAATCTTTTTTGTGTCTTGCTCCTCCTGCGGTTTTGATTTGTAAAGGTGATGAGGCCCGTGTCACTGCTAAGGTTAGGTTGTGATTTATCGGACAGTGGGACAAAATGCCCTCTGGTGCTCAATGATCTCTGCCTGGAGATTCCTTTTCACCATGTACTGCCACTTTGCTCTGGCCCACGGTCTCATCACCCTCGTACAAATCTGTTGACCTTTGCACTTGCCCTTCTGTAGATTTTTAGGAGTCAGTCAGGGTCCACCCTAAGTTTGAGTTTATGCTTGGTTGAGGCCCTTGGCCTCTCGCGTCTAACGCTTCAATCCATATCCCCTCTGCCCTCTTCCGACACCCGGTTGACCAATTTATGTTTGTTTCTAGGCCCATGATCTCTAGGGACTGGGTCCCGTGCTGCTGGGAGTGTCAACTACTGGGTATGGACTTTATGTGTTGCTGAGGTGTCCTGTCAGGCTGACTCTGAGGCTGTTACCTGTTTCGCCTATGTACAGTAAGTTACACTCCTTACATTAAACTGCATACACCCCATTATTTTGCTCACAGGATATCCTCTGTGCTGTCCGGTCTCTCCTGTCACCCTGTTCTATGTTTTTGTCTATTACCCAGTGGGAGCAGGCCCCATATTGACATTAATTTGTATCCCTACTGCTCCCCTTGTCTGCTGGTTTTATCACAATCTCATTTTTATCCCTCAGCTCTGCCATGGTCTCCCTCTCTTTTCTGGTGAGGTTTGGCCGTTCCTTTGTCATGGGCATATCACAGGCTGTTTTGGTAATGTTCATTTAAAATGTGTCGTGTTTGTTTGGCTTTACCCACGTTCCAGCATTAGAGGCCAATTTTTGCAATGTTTCCTGGGTGGGATTTGCCGGTTTTACAAATTGTGTCATTATCTCACCCTGCCTCCTGATACCCTTATGGGGTCGGCTCTGTTCTTGCAGAACCCTCAGGTGGTGCAGAGTCTGGGCCTTGTTATAAATATCTTACCCTGCTTCCTGATGCCCTTATGGGGTCGGCTCTGTTCTTGCAGAACCCTCAGGTGGTGCAGAGTCTGGGCCACTTTATAAATAACTCTGCCTGCGACTGCAAAGGAATCTCTCGGTCTCGGTTGACCCCTGTGCTGGTCATGATTCACATTAATACTGTTGTTAAACAATCACACTCATCCCCTCCCCTCTGCATGTAATTACTCATTTCTGGCTCAGTTAGTACAATGCAATACTACTGCAGTAAACTATAAACATCAAGTATCTCTAGTACAGTTTCTACAATGCAATACTAGTGCATTAGGGTTAGGGTTAGGGTTAGGGTTAGGGTTAGGGTTAGGGTTAGGTTGTGATTTGTCGGACAGTAGGCCAAAATGCCCTCTGGCGCTTAATGATCTCCCCCTGGAGATTCCTTTTCGCCATATACTGCCACTTTAGTCTGGCCCACGGTCTCATCACCCTTGTCCAAATCTGTTCGCCTTTTAACTTGCCCATCTGTCGATTTTTAGGAGTCAGTCAGGTTCCACCCTAAGTTTGAGTTTATGCTAGGTTCAGGCCATTGGGTTCTTTCGTCTGTAACGCTTTGATCCATAGCCTCTCTGCCCTCTTCCTACGCCCGGTTGACCAATTTACGTTTGTTTCCAGACCCATGATCTCAAGGGACTGGACCCCGTGCTGTTGGAAGTGTCTGCTAATGGGGACGGACTGGTCTCCCCTCGTGATGTTGCTGATGTGTCCTGTCAGTCTGACTCTGAGGCTGTTGCCTGTTTCGCCAATGTACAGTAAGTGGCACTGCTTACATTTAATTGCATACACTACATTCTTTTGCTCGCAGGTTATTCTCTGTGCTATCTGCTTTCTCTTTCCCGTCACAGTGTTCTCTATGTTTTTGGCTATTGTCAAGTGAATGCAGGCCCAACATTGCCTTTGACCGCAGCCTGAGCTCGTTTGGAGGCTAGTACTGACCAAGATATCCTTCAGGTTTTTAGCCCTCTTGAACGCTGACATTGCTTTGTATCCCTGCAGTGTGACAAATCCTCTTTGGAATTGTTCAAAGCGGCCCTTGACTATTTTGTGGGCCTGGACGGCCATGCTACCGTACCCTGTTATTAGTGGCAAGTTGCGTGTCAAGCCTGGCCTGGGTCTGGGCCCTTGCGTGCCTTTTAGGAAGTCTGCCTTAATGTGTCTTAATCTACGTCTGCAGTACCCCCTCTGCCTGAGAGCGGTGAAAAGGGTGGTGGTGGCCTGGGCAAAGTCCTCCTCCCTGGTGCATATCCGGTGAAAGCGTGTCAGTTGTGACTTGACAATACCCCTAAAGGTGTGTTTTGGGTGGTGGCTCGTGGTGTGTAAAAAGGGTGTGGGTGTCTGTGGGTTTGAAAAAGACTTTGGTGGCTAGTTTTTGGACTTGGTCGTCAGCTGACGGTAGTTTAAAGACTGTAGTGTCGAGGAAGTCTACCCTCTCCCTGCTTGTCAAAGCTTTAATTTTGATGGAAGGGTGGTGGGCATTAAGTATGTCGATGAACCCCTCTAACTCCCCTTCTGAGTGTGTCCACACTCCCCAGATGTCATCTAAGAACCTGTAGTAGCACATGGGGCGCTTGGGGCATTTCAGGAAGGCCGTCTCTTCCCACTCTGCCATGTATATGTTGGCATAAGCCGGGGCAAACTTCTTCCCCATTGCCGTCCCTTTAACTTGTAGGTAGAACTCCCCGTTAAATTCAAAATCGTTCTTTGTCAATCCCAGGTAAAGTAATTTGACTAAGGCCTCGTCTGGTCTCTCCAGGTCAGGATTTCTCTGCAGGGTGTTTTTAACCGCCTCTATCCCCCTGTCTGTCTCTATGTTTGTGTACAGGCTTTCCACATCCATGGTAAAGAGTATCGCATCGGGTGGTATGCTAAGGGAGTTGACTATTCGAGTGAAGTGGTAGGTGTCTTTAATGTAGCTGGGGTGTTGCTGTGCCAGTGGATTGAGATAGTGGTCAATGTATTCTGCTACCCCGTAGGATTCGCTACTGCAGTCTGACACAATGGGCCTACCTGGAGGTATTTCTCCAGGCACCGTCCACGTGTCTGGGTTTTTGTGTATCTTTGGGAGCATGTAGGGTTAGGGTTAGGGTTAGGGTTAGGGTTAGGTTTGAAATTTCGCCGCTCGGTTTGAATTGTCGCGGCTCGGTTTGAAATGTCGTGGCTCGGTTTGAAATGTCGCGGCTCGGTTTGAAATTTCGCGGCTCGGTTTGAAATTGCGGGCTCGGTTTGAAAATCAGCGCCTCGGTTTGAAATTCAGCGCCTCAGTTTGAAATTCAGCGCCTCGGTTTGAAATTCAGTTTCTCGGTTTTGAATTCAGTGTCTCGGTTTTAAATTCAGTGTCTCGGTTTTTAATTTCGTAGCTCGGTTTTTAATTTCTCGGTTCGATTTTAAATTCTGCGTCTCGGTATTAAATTCAGCGTCTCGGTTTGAAATTCAGCATCTCGGTTTTTAATTCAGCGGCTCGGTTTGAAATGTCGCTGCTCGGTTTGAAATTGCGGGCTCGGTTTGAAAATCAGCGCCTCGGTTTGAAATTCAGCGCCTCAGTTTGAAATTCAGCGCCTCGGTTTGAAATTCAGTTTCTCGGTTTTGAATTCAGTGTCTCGGTTTTAAATTCAGTGTCTCGGTTTTTAATTTCGCGGCTCGGTTTTTAATTTCTCGGTTCGATTTTAAATTCTGCGTCTCGGTATTAAATTCAGCGTCTCGGTTTGAAATTCAGCATCTCGGTTTTTAATTCAGCGGCTCGGTTTGAAATGTCGCTGCTCGGTTTGAAATGTCGCGGCTCGGTTTGAAATGTCGCGGCTTGGTTTGAAATGTCTTGGTTCGTTTTTTAATTTCGCGGCTCGTTTTTAAATTTCGCGGCTCGTTTTTAAATTTCGCCGCTCGGTTTTTAAATTTCGCGGCTCGGTTTTTAAATTTAGCGCCTCGGTTTGAAATTCAGCGCCTCAGTTTGAAATTCAGCGCCTCGGTTTGAAATTCAGTTTCTCGGTTTTGAATTCAGTGTCTCGGTTTTAAATTCAGTGTCTCGGATTTTAATTTCGCGGCTCGGTTTTTAATTTCTCGGTTCGATTTTAAATTCTGCGTCTCGGTATTAAATTCAGCATCTTGGTTTGAAATTCAGCATCTCGGTTTTTAATTCAGCGGCTCGGTTTGAAATGTCGCGGCTCGTTTTTAAATTTCGCCGCTCGGTTTTTAAATTTCGCCGCTCGGTTTTTAAATTTCGCGGCTCGGTTTGAAATTTCGCGGCTCGGTTTGAAATTTCGCGGCTCGGTTTGAAATTTCGCGGCTCGGTTTGAAATTGCGGGCTCGGTTTGAAAATCAGCGCCTCGGTTTGAAATTCAGCGCCTCAGTTTGAAATTCAGCGCCTCGGTTTGAAATTCAGTTTCTCGGTTTTGAATTCAGTGTCTCGGTTTTAAATTCAGTGTCTCGGTTTTTAATTTCGTAGCTCGGTTTTTAATTTCTCGGTTCGATTTTAAATTCTGCGTCTCGGTATTAAATTCAGCGTCTCGGTTTGAAATTCAGCATCTCGGTTTTTAATTCAGCGGCTCGGTTTGAAATGTCGCTGCTCGGTTTGAAATTGCGGGCTCGGTTTGAAAATCAGCGCCTCGGTTTGAAATTCAGCGCCTCAGTTTGAAATTCAGCGCCTCGGTTTGAAATTCAGTTTCTCGGTTTTGAATTCAGTGTCTCGGTTTTAAATTCAGTGTCTCGGTTTTTAATTTCGCGGCTCGGTTTTTAATTTCTCGGTTCGATTTTAAATTCTGCGTCTCGGTATTAAATTCAGCGTCTCGGTTTGAAATTCAGCATCTCGGTTTTTAATTCAGCGGCTCGGTTTGAAATGTCGCTGCTCGGTTTGAAATGTCGCGGCTCGGTTTGAAATGTCGCGGCTTGGTTTGAAATGTCTTGGTTCGTTTTTTAATTTCGCGGCTCGTTTTTAAATTTCGCGGCTCGTTTTTAAATTTCGCCGCTCGGTTTTTAAATTTCGCGGCTCGGTTTTTAAATTTAGCGCCTCGGTTTGAAATTCAGCGCCTCAGTTTGAAATTCAGCGCCTCGGTTTGAAATTCAGTTTCTCGGTTTTGAATTCAGTGTCTCGGTTTTAAATTCAGTGTCTCGGATTTTAATTTCGCGGCTCGGTTTTTAATTTCTCGGTTCGATTTTAAATTCTGCGTCTCGGTATTAAATTCAGCATCTTGGTTTGAAATTCAGCATCTCGGTTTTTAATTCAGCGGCTCGGTTTGAAATGTCGCGGCTCGTTTTTAAATTTCGCCGCTCGGTTTTTAAATTTCGCCGCTCGGTTTTTAAATTTCGCGGCTCGGTTTGAAATTTCGCGGCTCGGTTTGAAATTTCGCGGCTCGGTTTGAAATTTCGCGGCTCGGTTTGAAATTTCGCGGCTCGTTTTTAAATTTCGCGGCTCGGTTTTTAAATTTCGCGGCTCGATTTTTAAATTTCGCGGCTCGATTTTTATATTTCGCGGCTCGGTTTGAAATTTCGTGGCTCGGTTTGAAATTTCGCGGCTCGGTTTGAAATGTCGCGGCTCGGTTTGAAATTTCGTGGTTCTGTTTTTAAATTTCGCGGCTGGGTTTGAAATTTCGTGGCTCGGTTTGAAATTTCGCAGCTCGGTTTGAAATTTCGCGGCTCGGTTTTTAAATTTCGCGGCTCGGTTTGAAATTTCGCGGCTCGGTTTGAAAATTCACCGCTCGGTTTGAAATTTCGCCGCTCGGTTTGAAATGTCGCGGCTCGGTTTGAAATGTCGCGGCTCGGTTTGAAATTTCGCCGCTCGGTTTGAAATGTCGCGGCTCGGTTTGAAATGTCGCGGCTCGGTTTGAAATTCAGTGCCTCGGTTTGAAATTCAGCGCCTCGGTTTGAAATTCAGCGCCTCAGTTTGAAATTCCGTGTCTCGGTTTGAAATTCAGTTTCTCGGTTTGAAAATTCGCCGCTCGGTTTGAAATGTCGCGGCTCGGTTTGAAATGTCGCGGCTCGGTTTGAAATTTCGCGGCTCGGTTTGAAATTTCGCGGCTCGGTTTGAAATGTCGCGGCTCGGTTTTTAAATTTCGCGGCTCGATTTTTAAATTTCGCGGCTCGATTTTTATATTTCGCGGCTCGGTTTGAAATTTCGTGGCCCGTTTTGAAATTTCGCGGCTCGGTTTGAAATGTCGCGGCTCGGTTTGAAATTTCGCGGCTCGGTTTGAAATTGCGCGGCTTGGTTTGAAATTGCGGGCTCGGTTTGAAAATCAGCGCCTCGGTTTGAAATTCAGCGCCTCAGTTTGAAATTCAGCGCCTCGGTTTGAAATTCAGTTTCTCGGTTTTGAATTCAGTGTCTCGGTTTTAAATTCAGTGTCTCGGTTTTTAATTTCGTAGCTCGGTTTTTAATTTCTCGGTTCGATTTTAAATTCTGCGTCTCGGTATTAAATTCAGCGTCTCGGTTTGAAATTCAGCATCTCGGTTTTTAATTCAGCGGCTCGGTTTGAAATGTCGCTGCTCGGTTTGAAATTGCGGGCTCGGTTTGAAAATCAGCGCCTCGGTTTGAAATTCAGCGCCTCAGTTTGAAATTCAGCGCCTCGGTTTGAAATTCAGTTTCTCGGTTTTGAATTCAGTGTCTCGGTTTTAAATTCAGTGTCTCGGTTTTTAATTTCGCGGCTCGGTTTTTAATTTCTCGGTTCGATTTTAAATTCTGCGTCTCGGTTTGAAATTCAGCGCCTCGTTTTGAAATTCCGCGGCTCGGTTTGAAATTCAGCGCCTCGGTTTGAAATTCAGCGGCTCGGTTTGAAATTTCGCGGCTCGGTTTGAAATTTCGCGGCTTGGTTTGAAATGTCGCGGCTCGGTTTTTAAATTTCGCGGCTCGATTTTTAAATTTCGCGGCTCGATTTTTATATTTCGCGGCTCGGTTTGAAATTTCGTGGCTCGGTTTGAAATTTCGCGGCTCGGTTTGAAATTTCGCGGCTCGGTTTGAAATTTCGCGGCTCTGTTTTTAAATTTCGCGGCTCGGTTTGAAATTTCGCGGCTCGGTTTGAAAATTCACCGCTCGGTTTGAAATTTCGCCGCTCGGTTTGAAATGTCGCGGCTCGGTATGAAATGTCGCGGCTCGGTTTGAAATTTCGCCGCTCGGTTTGAAATGTCGCGGCTCGGTTTGAAATGTCGCGGCTCGGTTTGAAATGTCGCGGCTCGGTTTGAAATGTCGCGGCTCGGTTTGAAATTCAGCGCCTCGGTTTGAAATTCAGCGCCTCGGTTTGAAATTCAGCGCCTCGTTTTGAAATTTCGCGGCTCGGTTTGAAATTCAGCGCCTCGGTTAGGGTTAGGGTTAGGGTTAGGGTTAGGGTTAGGGTTAGGGTTAGGGTTAGGGTTAGGGTTTAGGGTTAGGGTTAGGGTTAGGGTTAGGGTTAGGGTTTAGGGTTAGGGTTTAGGGTTAGGGTTAGGGTTAGGGTTAGGGTTAGGGTTAGGGTTAGGGTTAGGTTGTGATTTGTCGGACAGTAGGCCAAAATGCCCTCTGGCGCTTAATGATCTCCCCCTGGAGATTCCTTTTCGCCATATACTGCCACTTTAGTCTGGCCCACGGTCTCATCACCCTTGTCCAAATCTGTTCGCCTTTTAACTTGCC
Organism: Rhinoraja longicauda; assembly: GCF_053455715.1. Taxonomy (NCBI): domain Eukaryota; kingdom Metazoa; phylum Chordata; class Chondrichthyes; order Rajiformes; family Arhynchobatidae; genus Rhinoraja; species Rhinoraja longicauda. The sequence continues at coordinate 13,222 of NW_027602333.1, forward strand.
CTTCTGTCGATTTTTAGGAGTCAGTCAGGTTCCACCCTAAGTTTGAGTTTATGCTAGGTTCAGGCCATTGGGTTCTTTTGTCTGTAACGCTTTGATCCATAGCCTCTCTGCCCTCTTCCTACGCCCGGTTGACCAATTTACATTTGTTTCCAGACCCATGATCTCAAGGGACTGGACCCCGTGCTGTTGGAAGTGTCTGCTAATGGGGACGGACTGGTCTCCCCTCGTGATGTTGCTGATGTGTCCTGTCAGTCTGACTCTGAGGCTGTTGCCTGTTTCGCCAATGTACAGTAAGTGGCACTGCTTACATTTAATTGCATACACTACATTCTTTTGCTCGCAGGTTATTCTCTGTGCTATCTGCTTTCTCTTTCCCGTCACAGTGTTCTCTATGTTTTTGGCTATTGTCAAGTGAATGCAGGCCCTACATTGCCTTTGACCGCAGCCTGAGCTCGTTTGGAGGCTAGTACTGACCAAGATATCCTTCAGGTTTTTAGCCCTCTTGAACGCTGACATTGCTTTGTATCCCTGCAGTGTGACAAATCCTCTTTGGAATTGTTCAAAGCGGCCCTTGACTATTTTGTGGGCCTGGACGGCCATGCTACCGTACCCTGTTATTAGTGGCAAGTTGCGTGTCAAGCCTGGCCTGGGTCTGGGTCCTTGCGTGCCTTTTAGGAAGTCTGCCTTAATGTGTCTTAATCTACGTCTGCAGTACCCCCTCTGCCTGAGAGCGGTGAAAAGGGTGGTGGTGGCCTGGGCAAAGTCCTCCTCCCTGGTGCATATCCGGTGAAAGCGTGTCAGTTGTGACTTGACAATACCCCTAAAGGTGTGTTTTGGGTGGTGGCTCGTGGTGTGTAAAAGGGTGTGGGTGTCTGTGGGTTTGAAAAAGACTTTGGTGGCTAGTTTTTGGACTTGGTCGTCAGCTGACGGTAGTTTAAAGACTGTAGTGTCGAGGAAGTCTACCCTCTCCCTGCTTGTCAAAGCTTTAATTTTGATGGAAGGGTGGTGGGCATTAAGTATGTCGATGAACCCCTCTAACTCCCCTTCTGAGTGTGTCCACACTCCCCAGATGTCATCTAAGAACCTGTAGTAGCACATGGGGCGCTTGGGGCATTTCAGGAAGGCCGTCTCTTCCCACTCTGCCATGTATATGTTGGCATAAGCCGGGGCAAACTTCTTCCCCATTGCCGTCCCTTTAACTTGTAGGTAGAACTCCCCGTTAAATTCAAAATCGTTCTTTGTCAATCCCAGGTAAAGTAATTTGACTAAGGCCTCGTCTGGTCTCTCCAGGTCAGGATTTCTCTGCAGGGTGTTTTTAACCGCCTCTATCCCCCTGTCTGTCTCTATGTTTGTGTACAGGCTTTCCACATCCATGGTAAAGAGTATCGCATCGGGTGGTATGCTAAGGGAGTTGACTATTCGAGTGAAGTGGTAGGTGTCTTTAATGTAGCTGGGGTGTTGCTGTGCCAGTGGATTGAGATAGTGGTCAATGTATTCTGCTACCCCGTAGGATTCGCTACTGCAGTCTGACACAATGGGCCTACCTGGAGGTATTTCTCCAGGCACCGTCCACGTGTCTGGGTTTTTGTGTATCTTTGGGAGCATGTAGAATTTCCTCGCCCTGGGTTGTGCTCCTGTTAGGTATTCTACTTGTTTCTGTCGGATGTATCCTGACGTCCTAAGCTCCTCCAAGATTTCCCCTATTTCCTCTTGTGTTTCTCTATATATAGGCTCATCTAACTTGGTGTAGTGTTCTACCTTGTTCAGTTGTCTGTGCGCCTCGAACAGGTACTGTTGTCTGTCCATGATGACGATACTGCTCCCCTTGTCTGCTGGTTTGATCACTATCTCATTGTTGTCCCTCAGTTCTGCCATGGCCTCCCTCTCTTTTCTAGTGAGATTGGGCCTATCCTTTGTCATGGGCATGTCCCTGATGGCAGATGCTGTTTCTGTCATGAATTCTGTGATCTCTCTAGGGACCTGGTCCTCATCTGGGGTCCATCCTGTGCGTGGGGTGAAGGGTAATCTTTCCCCCGACTCCACGTCACAAAAGTGGTGTATTAACATGATGGCTCGATAGAATCTAAACAGGTCCCCCTGTACTTGTTCTTTGTGCGATTTTGGAGTAGGGACGAAGGTGAGGCCCCTGTTCAATACTCTCTCTTGGATTTTGGTGAGGGTGAATGTCTGGGAAAGGTTGATGATGGTTTTACCTAATTGTAGGCCCTGCCTCTCTTGGCATGGTGTCCCCATTAGTTTAAAGACTTCATCCACTCTCGGATCATGGCTCGGGCCGTGTTCTCTGTCCAGTGAATGTGATCTGGGCCTACTCTGAACTGGCCGGGAGGGAGAGCGGGTATGTGCCTCTTGGTCTGTATGTGGTCGTTGAGCTGCCTGAGTGTTGCCTGCTCTGGTGCTGGGAGAGACTGGCTGAAGTTGATGACCGGGACCCATATGCTAGCATTAGGGAATTTACGACTGGCCATCTTTACTAGTGCTTGGAGTTGTTTGATGGCCGTCAGTGGTCTTTGTGTCCGATTATTGATGCCCATTGAAAGAACCACTTTCTGAGTTTCTGGGCATTCCCCTAATTTCTCGAGGATGGCAGTGCCATGTATAAATTTGGCTCCTGGATAGCTGTCCAATTGTGTGTTGTCGTTGGGGCATTTTGGGATCCTAGAAATGTTGGAATCTCCAATTATTAAAACGGGCTTACTGGGCTGGAGTTTCCAGGTTACATTCTTCTGTTTTGAATTGGGATGCCTAGTTACTTCAGCCTGTCTCTGCCTGTTATTTACCGGACCTCCCTGTGTGTGCTGCTGGAAGTCGTCCTGTGAGTCCCTCACTGTGTCGGTGGTCGGGGCCGTGGGGACCCTATGCTGTTGTGTGCAGGTCCTGCGTGCTGGTCTCTCCCTGGGTGATGGGACCCTGTGTGCGGATGTGGAAGGAGCCGGTGGGGGAGAGGGAACTGTCGGGCGGGACAAGGTTGCCTGTTGCAACGGGGCAGTGACGTCATTTCCGGGCTGAGGCCCTGCAGGCTGCGCGTTCGATTCGGTCTCACCCCGGGAAGGTCTCCGCTGTACCCGTGGTCTACGGGGCAACTGGGCGTGAGTGTCGGGGCCCCGGTGGATCGGGGCTGACGTGCTGGGTGATTCGGTGCTCGGGCAACATGTCCAGTCCTCTGATCGGACCGCGCTGTCCCACTGGAGGTGGGCCTGGGGGTCGAGTGGCGGGGAGCCGGCCTGCGCCAGGAGGTCCAGCCGCCGCAACACTACGATCTCGGGGCTGATGGGTGGGCGCACCGGGGTGGTGGGGGGAGTAATGTCGGGGCTGCGGGGAGCAGGAGCGGGTCGGGGCGCCGTCCGGGCGGTCGTCCATTCGGCCTGGGGTCGGTCGATCCGGCTCTCCTGCGAAACAGCAAACAACGCCTGCGGTATGTGTACCGCAACATTGGAAGTTGCGGCGGTGTGCCTGCGGGGCTGGGGCTCCCGCAGGCTGCCTCTCTGTCTCAGTCCCGTCTCTGAGGTTAGGGTTAGGGTTAGGGTTAGGGTTAGGGTTAGGGTTTAGGGTTAGGGTTGGGTTAAGGGTTAGGGTTAGGGTTAGGGTTAGGGTTTGGGTTAGGGTTAGGGTTAGGGTTAGGGGGTTAGGGGGTTAGGGTTGGGGTTAGGGTTAGGGTTAGGGTTAGGGTTAGGGTTAGGTTGTGATTTGTCGGACAGTAGGCCAAAATGCCCTCTGGCGCTTAATGATCTCCCCCTGGAGATTCCTTTTCGCCATATACTGCCACTTTAGTCTGGCCCACGGTCTCATCACCCTTGTCCAAATCTGTTCGCCTTTTAACTTGCCCTTCTGTCGATTTTTAGGAGTCAGTCAGGTTCCACCCTAAGTTTGAGTTTATGCTAGGTTCAGGCCATTGGGTTCTTTTGTCTGTAACGCTTTGATCCATAGCCTCTCTGCCCTCTTCCTACGCCCGGTTGACCAATTTACATTTGTTTCCAGACCCATGATCTCAAGGGACTGGACCCCGTGCTGTTGGAAGTGTCTGCTAATGGGGACGGACTGGTCTCCCCTCGTGATGTTGCTGATGTGTCCTGTCAGTCTGACTCTGAGGCTGTTGCCTGTTTCGCCAATGTACAGTAAGTGGCACTGCTTACATTTAATTGCATACACTACATTCTTTTGCTCGCAGGTTATTCTCTGTGCTATCTGCTTTCTCTTTCCCGTCACAGTGTTCTCTATGTTTTTGGCTATTGTCAAGTGAATGCAGGCCCTACATTGCCTT
>NW_027602334.1:0-39378 GCF_053455715.1 Rhinoraja longicauda
TAATCAAGAAGCACATCTGCGCCCTCCTTCCTCGCAACATAGACCCACTGCAGTTCGCATACCGTCCGAACAGGTCCACGGATGATGCGGTCTCCCAGGTTCTACACACCGCTCTCTCTCATCTGGACAGCCAGGGGGGCTAAGTGAGGATGCTGTTCATTGACTTTAGTTCAGCATTCAACACAATAATCCCCAGCAGACTGGTGAGAAGCTGCTGGAACTGGGGCTTAGCACCCCTCTGTGTGCTTGGGTCCTGGACTTTCTCACCGCCTGGCCCCAAGTGGTCAGGATGGGGGAACACACATCTAGCCCCTTCACCCTGAACATAGGATCCCCCCAGGGCTGCGTCCTTAGCCCCCTACTGTACTCCCTGTACACACATGACTGTGGGGCCAGGTTCAGCTCAAACTCCATCATCAAGTTTGCTGATGACACTGTGGTGGTGGGCCGGATCTCCAACAACGATGAGAAGGCCTACCGGGAGGAAGTGGCTGATCTGGCACTCTGGTGTCAGGACAATAGCCTCCTCTTGAATGTCACTAAAACGAAGGAGCTGATTGTGGACTTCAGAAGGGCTAAACATCCAAGGACGTACACGCCACTGGAGATAAATGGGTCTTCTGTGGATAGGGTGAGCAGTTTTAAATACTTGGGAGTCCGCATCACAGAGGATCTGACGTGGGCAACGCACATTGCCGCACTGGTGGGTAAGGCAAAGCAGCGCCTTTACCACCTTAGACAACTGAGGAAATTCAGAGTGTCGCTGAGGATCCTTCATTGCTTCTACTCTGGGGCTGTAGAGAGCATCCTGTCCGGCAACATTACAGTCTGGTTTGGGAACAGCTCTGCCCAGGACAGGATGGCCCTGCAGAGAGTAGTGCGTTCGGCAGAACGCACCATGGGAATTACACTCGCCCCCCTGCAGGACCTATACATCAGGAGGTGTAGATCGAGAGCAAGCAAGATCATGAGGGACCCCTGCCACCCCAGTAACGGACTGTTCCAGATGCTACGATCAGGCAAACGCCTCCGCTGTCACGCTGTGAAAACGGAGGGGATGAGACGGATTTTCTGCCCACAGGCCATCAGGACTGTCAACTTTTATAACCCCACAGACTAAATTTTTGTCTACACTATAGTAACTTATTAACTTTATTTATATGCTGTAACTGTAATTCTTTTTTTGTGCACAATCCGCAGGCATTGCCACTTTCATTTCACTGCACATCGTGTATGTGTATGTGACAAATAAATTTGAAAATAAATTTGACTTGACTTGACTTGTTGTATAGGGCCCTGGTAAGACCACATCTGGAGTATTATGTACAGTTTTGGTCTCCTAATTTGAAGAAGGACATCATTGCAATTGAGGCAGTGCAGCGTAGGGTCACGAGATTGATCCCTGGGATGGTGGGGCTGTCATATGAGGAAAGATTGAAAAGACGAGGCTTGTATTCACTGGAGTTTAGAAGAATGAGAGGGGATCTTATAGAGACATATGAAATTATAAAAGGACTGTACAAGATAGATACAGGAAAAAAAATCCCAATGTTGGGCGAGTCTAGAACCAAGGGCCACATCTTGGAATAAATGGGAGGCCATTTAAAAACTGAGTTGAGAAAGAACTTTTTCACCCAGTGTTGTGAATTTGTGGAATTCTCTGGCACAGAGGGCAGTGCAGGCCAAATTACTGGATGGATTTGATAGAGAGTTAGATGGAGCTCTAGGGGCAAGTGGAATCAAGGGATATGGGGAGAAGGCAGTCACGGGTTATTGATTGTGGATGATCAGCCATGATCACAATGAATGGCGGTGCTGGCTCGAAGGGCCCAATGTCCTCCTCCTGCACCTAGCTTCAATGTTTCTAATTTTTTTATCATTAAGCTACTCACAGTACCCTAGAATGAAGAAGCGAAAACATATGTTTAGAAATATTTGCAAAGTTATCAAAATGAATTAACTAAATTATCACATTTACATAAGTATTCAGACGCTTTGCTGTGACACTCAAAATTGAGCTTAGGTTCATCCTGTTTCCAGTGATTATCTTTGAGATGTTTCTACAACTTGATTGGAGTCCACTCGTGGTAAATTAAACGGATTGGACATAATTTGGAAAGATACACCTGTCTTTCTAAGGTCCCACAGTTCACAGTGCATGTTTGAGCAGAATCCAAGCCATGAAGACGAAGAAATTGTCCGTAGACCTCGGAGGCAGGATTGTGTCGAGACACAGATCTGGGGAAGGGTATAAAACAATTTTTGCAGCATTGCAGGTTCCGAAGAGGATAGTGCCCCCCGTCATTCTTAAATGGAAGAACTTTGAAACCACAAGGACTATTCATAGAGCTGGCCGCCCTGCCACAATGAGCAATCGGGGAGAAGGGCCTTGGTCAGATAGGTGACCAAGAACCCAATGGTCACTCTGAAAGAGCTCCAGTGTTCCTCAGTGGAGAAGGCAGAACCTTACAGAAGGACAACTATATCTGCAGCAGTCCACGAATCAGGCATTTGTGGTGGAGTGGCCAGACCGATACCACTTCTCAGTAAAAGGCACATGGCAGCCCGCTTGGAGTTTGCCCAAAGGCACCTAAATGACTCAGGCTATGATAAACAAGATTATCTGGTCTGATAAAATCAAGATTGAACTCTTTGGTCTGGATGCCAAGCGTCACGTCTGGAGGAAACCATGCACCATACCTACGATGAAGCATGGTGGAAGCAGGCTCATGCGGTGGGGATGTTTTTTTCAGCGGCAGGGACTGGGAGACTAGTCAGGATCGAGGGAAAGATGAATGGAGCAAAGTACAGAGAGGCCCTCAGACTGGGGCAGAGGTGCACCTTCCAACAGGACAACGATCATGAGCACACAGCCAGGACAACGCAGGAGTGGATTCGTGAAAAGTATTTGAATGTCCTTGAGTGGCCCAGCCAGAGCCCGGACAAAAACCCGATCGAACATCTCTGGAAGGACCTTAGAATAGATGTGCTTCGACGTCCCCCATCGAACCTGACAGAGCTTGAGAGGATCTGCAGAGAACAATGGGAGAAATTACACAAATACAGGTGTGGCAACCTTGTAGCGTCATACCCAAGAGGACTTGAGACTGTAATCGCTGCCAAATGTGCCTCAACATAATACTGAGTAAAGAGTCTGAATACTTATGTAAATGTGATCTTTCAGGTATTTAAAAAATATATATAATGCAAAAAAAATCTAAACAACTGTTTTCGCTTTTTTTATTATGGGATTTTGTGTGTAGATTGATGTTAAAACAATGAATACGGCTGGAACGTAATAATTTCAAAATACGGCTGGAACGTAATAAAATGTGGAAAAAGTGAAGGGTCTGAATACTTTCTGAATACACTGTAGAAACATAGAAAATAGATGTAGAAGGAGGTCATTTGTTCCTTCGATTCAGCACTGCCATTCATTGTGATCATGGCTGATCATCCACAATCAGTAACCTGTGCATGCCCTTTTCCCATATCCATTGATTCCACTAGCCCCAATACCTCTATCTAACTCTCTTTTAAATTCATCCAGTGAATTGGCCTCCACTCTCTTCTGTGGCAGAGAATTCCACAAATTCACAACTCTCTGAGTGCAAAAGGTTCTTCTCACCTCAGTCTTATATGGTATCACAAAATCCTGCTGTATCTCAGCAGGTCAGGCAGCATCTCAGGAGAGAAGGAATGGGTGACGTTTCGGGTCGAGACACTTCTTCAGTCTTATATGGCCTCCCCTTTATTAATTGACTAATAATAATAATTATTATTATTATACTACCACACAGAGTGTCACTTCAACTGTACTACTCGACAGCGTCATTCCATTAGTTCTGCCCCATAGTGTGTTACTCCATCACTACTACCACACAATGTTTCACTCCATCCGTACTACCGCATAGTGTGTCACGTCATCAGTACTACCCACGATGTGTCAGTCCATTAGAACAAAACCTCAGTGTATCAGTGCATCAGTAACATATTACAACGTGTCAATCCATGAGTATTATTCCACATTGTACGTCCCATCTTTGCCACCCCATTGAGTGCCACTCCACAAGTACTATCCCACAATGCGTGTCACTGCATCCGTACTATCCATCAGTACTACCCCACAGTGTGCCAGTACATTAGTACTACCCACAGTATGAAACTCAATCAATACGATTCCACAGAGTGTCATTCCATCAGTACCACAGATTGTCATTCCATCAGTACTAACCCACAGTGTATCACTCCATCAGTACTAACCAAGAGTGTGTCACTCCATCAGTACTACCCCACAGTTTGTCACTCCATCAGTGCTACCCCACAGTGTGTCACTACATTAGTACTAACACACAATACGTCACCCCATCACAACTAATCCACAGTGTGCATCCTATTAGTACCACCAAATAATGTGTCACTCTATCAGTACAACCGCACTGTGTGTTACTCCATCAGTACTACCCCACAGTGTGTCAATGCATCCGGACTTCTCGGCAGTGGGTCACACAATCGGTACTACACCGCGGTATGTCGCTCCATTGATACTATCCCATTGTGTCACATTCAATGAATACTATCCTACAGTGTGTCACTACATCACGACTGTCTATCAGTTTGTCTCTCAATTAGTACTATCCCACAGTGTTTCACGCTACCAATACTCCCCCACATTGTTCCACTTCATCACTGATACGTCCTTCTCAGTATCATTCTCAAAAGCACGCATTGAGTGGGAGACAAAAACAACACACGTCTCGACACAAGATCGCCATTTTAACTCTCTGTGTATTTTGCAATGCGCAGGCAGCTTTACCATATAGTTGCATGTACACATAACATAGCAGCTTTACCATATTGTTGCATGTATACATCACAATCACAGTGTGTCACTCGTCAGTACTACCCCGCAGTGCGACAGTCCATCAATAAAAGGCCATAGACACCATCGGTACATTCCCACAGCGTGTCACTCCATCGGTCCTTCCCCTATTTTGCGTCATTGCATATTCCACAGAAACGCACCCTCACAAGCACTCACAATCTCTCTCACACGAAATTCACACAATTCCCACAGCAACGCACAAACATCCACTCATTCATTGTCACGAACTCAAATTCACTAACACTTACACATCCACACGCAGATCCTTGAACACACTCCCTCACGGAGGCATTACACTTGCAAGCGCTCACAGTAATCACGAAACTTACGTATTCTTACACACCTAATCACAAGGTTATATACTTTTGCAATCTCCAAAAAACACTCACCACACACACTCAAATACTTTCACACACTCACTCCACTCATAGAATGCAAACTCTAACACCACTAACACTCCCATATACACTCGCACACTCTCACATATTTACATTCTTGCACACCCACACCGCGTATATATAAGCCTGCTGTCACACAAGCGTAAATACACACTCAAATACGGTCATAAATTCATGAGATCATAAGCGATAGGTGCAGAATGAAGCCATTCGGCCCATGATGTCTGCTCCGCAATTCAATTATGGCTGATCTATCTCACCCGCCGAACCACAGTGTGTCAAACACACACACACACACACACACACACACACAAACACACACACACACACACACACACACACACACACACACACACACACACACACACACACACACACACACACACACACACACGCACGCACGCACGCACGCGCGCACGCACGCACGCACGCACGCACGCACGCACGCACACACACACACACACCAGAACACGCACATAACCTCACACGTAAAATTAGAAGCACTCATGTAATCTCACACACATTCTCACATACATTCTCACTCATTCTCACATACATACACATGCACTCACACTAACAGACATACACTCGAACTAGCACTTTGAGACACGCTAACACTTACGCACTAACACATTCACTGGCACTCCATTACTCCACACCATCATATACTCACACACTCACATGCTTTATCACTATAAAGCAATAACATATTCAAACATTCTCACAAACTCACATTCCTACATATTCTTTCACATTGTCTCAGAGACATACAGCCGCACACACTCACACACGCAAAACACTGTCACTCACAAACACACATGCACTCTCCCACTCAGAGACACAGATGTATTCAAACGCACTTGCACCCACACGCGCACTCGCGCAGTCATAAACACACACAAATACAAACAATCTTACAAACTCTGCCGCACTCGCACACGCACACGCAGACACACAGGCACACTGACACATTTTGAGATTCAGAAGGATCCCGGTGTGTTCGCGGCGAGCAGCGCAGTGCGGCCGGGAGTGTTCCCGGTGAGCGGGGCCAAGCCCCGCAGTCGGCCCGGTCGGTCCGCCTCGCCAACGCGGATGGCGATGGGAGCCCCGCCTCGGGAGCGAGGAGGGAGCCGCGAGCAACCGGAGAGAGCGAGGTGGACCGTCAGAGAGCGAGGAAGGCCTCCAGGAACGCGGTGTGGCGGCAGGCAGGAGATAAAACTATTTGGCCAACGTTTGTAACTTTGTCGGCGCTAAAATGTGGGGACACCTGCTTAGGTGAGGTCTGCGACATGATTTTACAGGAATGTTGCAAAACTGAGCATTTCACTGTAACTAGCCACATGTGACAACAAAGTATTGAATCATTGAAATTATTGCAAACGCATACACTTACACACACACACACACACACACTCCAACTCGTTTGTATAGTCTCACATTCACAGCCGCATACTCGTGCTAACACACTTATGCATGGACTCGTACACTGACAGTCACACACAAACAATGACCAATATGTGTCAGGCTAAATCTCTGGAGATGTTCAGTTCAGTTTATTGGTTTAGTTTAGAATATTATCACGTGTACCGAGGCCCTGTGAAAAGATATTGTTGCGTGATATCCAGTCAGTGGACAGACAGCACATGATCACAATCGAGCCACTTACACTGTATCGGTACATGATAATAAGATAACGTTTGGAGCAAAGTAAAGCGAGCAAAGTCCGATCAAGCAAAGTCCGAGGGTCATCAAGGTAGATAGCAGTTCAGCACTACTCCCTGGTTGTGGTAGGATGATTCCGCTGCCCGATAACAGTTGGGGGTGAAACTGTCCCTAAAACTGGAGGCGTGCGTTTTCACATTTCCATAGCTTTTGCCTGATGGGAGAGGGGAGAAGTGGGAATGGCGGGGGCGCGACTCGTCCTTGATTATGCTGCTGGCCTTGCCGAGGCAGCGTGAGGTTGAATGAGAGAGGGAGAATAGGGAGAGTTGGAGAGAGTAACAGTTGTAGAGAGTGACAGCTGTAAAGATGGATGCAGAGAGAAAGGTAGAGGGAGGCAGAAAATGTTATTGTCCCAGGACAAAGTCAGATCCATTCCAGGCAAGCAAGGAGTGAATGGTTACCAGGGTCGCCGAGAGTGTGGGGTTGAGGTTAAAGTCAGAGGAGCCGAGATCATATTGAGTGGTGAAGCAGAGTTCAGGGGGCATTTTAATCTGAGGCGATCTGTCGAACTAATTCATCAATCTGTGGACAAAGGTCGCCCAGTCCGCCTTCAAACTGGGCAACAGAAGTCCTGAGAGGGTCGCTGGGATTTGGGATAGTCTTGCTGAACGAAACGGATGGAACGGAATCAGATAAATAACATGAGATAGAGTTAGATAGAGCTTTAGGGGCTAGTGAAATCAAAAGATATGGGGAGAAGGCAGGCACGGGTTACTGATTGTGGATGATCAGCCATGATCACAATGAATGGCGGTGCTGGCTCGAAGGGCAGAATGACCTCCTCCTGTACCTATTTTCTATGTTTCTATGAGGTGGGGTGTTGGATGTGATAGAGTTTGAAAAAATATCTCCTTTGCTGAAACAATGCCTCTCACAATTTCCATCCCTCAACATCGCCACAATTCCCAGTCTTTGCATCAATTCCCCTGAATAAATCACGACGTGTCTCAGCAGGGATTTCACTTGGCTGATGTCATCTGTTTGCGAATAATTTCAAAATCTCTATTTTTGAACTTTGTTGAAACTCCACTGTCCCGGTGGAGGCGGAAAATGGTATAAAATCTCCGGGAATGTTCTGCCCCAGCATTTCATTCCGAGAGATTACCGGTAGCTTACGGGGACACGTCGCTGGGCAGAGAATATGGCACAACATATTTGGTAATATTACGCCGTGGAGAAAATCTTGTACGTGATCATTGCTGCCGTTGGAGTCCCTGGTAAGTGAGCAGAACAATTCAAGTTTTATAACTCCGTGTGTTAACCGGTGTGAACACCTGATTCTGTTCATGTTACAAGCTTGAAAACTGATGACCGTTGTACAAGAATATTTTAAGTATATCAATCCTCTCAGTGAAATATCTTTGAATTAACGCTGTAATTTTTTTTACTTTCAGACAGCCGAAACTAACCCTCTTTTTCGCACCGTTACCATTAGAACCCATTGTAATGTTGTTCTTGCCTTCAGTGGGACCTTGTCCAGAGTTGTCCCAGTGCTCCAGTTGTCCAGAGTTGTCGCAGCTCTCCGGGACGGTGTGACTGGGAGGGGTTTACATTGTGAAGTTCACTGTGTCAGAGTTATTGATCAGAGTGAACACCAGCTCCTGTGGACACGTCTCACTGTGGAGTCTGTCAAAGTCGGATTTCACCGCCTGTTGGTCAATAATTGGATCGATCTCCTGAACCAGTGGCCGCGGATCTACCGGCGTGTCTTGTTACCGAACTGAACTCACTGTGGAATGAATCCATTAACGGAGCCACTCTGCTGCCGGATTCTAAGTTGTCCCTGCATTCCCTCTGGAACCCTCCTCGTCCCCATCAGATGCCGAGTTCCCAAAGCCCTGGTTAAACGCGGCTGGTCACGGTTAAGTTTGTGAAACCGGCCCCATCACAGACTGTGAGCGGGGTTAACTGTAGACAGGACCATTCCGCCTATTTTAGAGGGCGGCTGCTCGTTCTATCCCCTCCCTTTACCCCGCCGCTCGCCTTATCTCTTCTCCCCTGAAGCAGGCAGGTCGGGCACAGTAGGAGCCGGGTCTGACATTGTTAAACCTGCAGCCGCGCACCGACTCCAACACTCCTGATCTTCAGCTGAAAGTGGAGCCGGTGTTCAGCCCCGGAGACCGTGTTCAGTAATGCCCAGTGTCCGTCCCCTTCTTTTTCCACAGTGAATTTAGTGGCGATTGTGATCCTGTTCCGGGGAAAGTGCGGCCTCTCCACCTGCACCACTCGCTACCTGGTGGCCATGGCAGCGGCCGATGAACTGACGCTGATCACCGAGGTCATTTTGTATTGGATCCGGTTACATTACTTTCCTTGGAGTGTCCTGTCCATCACCCCTGTGTACAGTGTTATCCGTGTACTGCAGTATGCAGCTACAGACTGTTCTGTCTGGTTCACCGTCACTTTCACCTTTGATTGCTTTGTCGCCATTTGTTGCCAGAAGTTGAAAACTAAATATTGCACCGGGAAAACTGCGGCTGCGGTTCTCGCAACAGCCGGCGTTCTGATCTGTCTGAAAAACGTTCCCCACTACTTCACACCGGAACCCCAGATAATCATCGACAATGTCCCGTGGTTCTGTGTCACGGTGGACAGTTATTACACTGACCCCGGGTGGGTGGCATTTGACTGGCTCGACACGGTTTTAACTCCGTTCCTCCCTTTCGCTGTGATTCTGATGCTCAACGCTCTGACAGTCCGGCACATTTTAGTGGCCAGTCGGGTCCGTCAGGGGCTGAGGGGTCAGAGCAAGGGGGAGAAGCGCAGTAACCCGGAGATGGAGAGCAGGAGGAGGTCTGTGGTTTTACTCTTCACCATCTCCGGCAGCTTCATCCTCCTGTGGCTGACGCTGGTTGTAAACTTCGTCTATTATCAGATCACAGGAATTGGAAATGATGGGAATAATTCTCAATTAATCTTTAACAACGTCGGGTATTTGCTGAGGAATCTCAGCTGCTGCACGAACACATTTATTTACGCGGCGACCCAGTCCATGTTCAGGGAGCAGGTGAAGAGCGCGGTGAAATATCCGCTCACATCAGAGCTGCGGCTCGTTAATAAACACGCGACCTGAGCGCATCCCAGAGGCGGCCGCAGGTTCCCCGCTCCGGGTTCCGGCTCCTCACATTCACCGCCGCATCTTCCAGCTGTCAGTCCCGGGCGGATGATCCCATCGCCGGCCCCGCTCCGGGACCCCCAGACCCTCACATTCACCCAATCGCCCCCTTGCTCAAAGATGCAGATTAAGCAGAAAAAATAACACCATTGCCTGTCATATATATTGACAGGCCCTGATCATTGAAGTGTTTATTTCAGTTTCTACCCCCTCATTCTCCCCCCTCCACTTTATAATACACTTACAATAATAAATTAAACTAAACAATTTTTTGATCCCCCCCTCTTCCCCTTTCTCTCTCTCCTACTCTCTCCCATTTCTCCCTCTCTCTGCCCTCTCTCTCTCTGACCTCTCTCTCATTCTCGCTCCCCAGTCTCTCTCTGCCTCCACTCTCACTCCCCCTCTCTTACTGCCCTCTCTCTTCCACCTCTGTTTCGGTGCCCTCCCTCCCTCCGATCTCTCCCCTCTCTCTCCCTCACCTCTCTCTCCCTCGTCCCTCTCCCCTCCACTCTCCCTCTCTTATTCCCCTATCTCTCTCTCCCCATCCCTCTGTCCTGAAACACCACCACCTATCCAGTGTAGATGTTGACCATCATGGGGACTGGACTCTGGATAAGGGGTGGGGTAGGGGGATGGTGATATTTCGTGGTTACCGGGAGTAAACTGCCTTTTTGTTGTCCTCTGGTGGGAACAAAAGGCAAAAGTCGGCCATCTTGAAACAGGCCGAAACCTCGCCCTCCTCTACCTGTTTCATTTTTCCCTTTTTATTTCAGATGCAGCACGCAAACGGGCCCTTCAGCCCACCGAGTCCGTTCCGACCAGCGATCGCCCGTTCACACATTTATTAATTTAGATATATAGCGCAGAAAATAAAGTGATATATGATACATTCCACCCCCTCTCTCTCTCCCCTTCTCTCTCTCACACTCACCCCATCTCCCTCTCGTCCCTTTTGACTAAATATACTAAACTAAATTAAATAGCTCTTGGGGCTAGCGGAATCAAGGTATATGGGGAGAAGCAGGCACAGGTTCCTTATTGTGGATGATCTGCCATGATCACAATGAATGCTGGTGCTGGCACGAAGGGCCAAATGGTCTTCTGCATCTATTTTTTACATTTCTGTGTTTCTATGTTTCTGAACGAAAAAATAAATCCTCCCTTTCTCTCCACCCCTCTCTCTAATTCATTATAATAAATTTACAAGAATAAATTGAACTAATATTTAATACCCTCTCCCACTCCATTTTATAATAAATTCAACAATAAATTAAACTAATATTTTTTAACTGCCCTTCCTTTCCCCTCACTCCTTTCCCCCTCATTCTCTCCCCCTCCAATAAAAAAATTAAAATAAAATAATATTTTACACAACCTCACCCCTCTCTCCCTTCCCTTTCTCATTCACTCCTCTTTCCACCGTCTCTCTCCCCCTCCAACCTCTTGCCCCTCATTCCCCTCTTTCTCTCCCCCTCTCTCTCTGCCCTCCCTCTCTTCCTGTCACCTCTCTGCCCTCTTCCTTCTTTCTCTCTCCCCTGTCTCTACCTCCCTCCACTCATTCTGTCCCCTCTCTCTCCCCTTCTCTCACTCCCCTGTCTCTCCCCCTCCCCCTCTATGCCCTGTGCCCTCTCTCACTCTCTCTACCCTCTCTCCCTCTCCCCTCTCCCCCTCTCTCCCCTCTCTCTAACTCCCCTCTCTCCCTCTCCCACTCCATCTCTCCCCCTCTCTCTCTCTGCCCTCTCTCTCCGCCCTCTCCCCCCTCTCCCTCCACCCTCTTTCTCTCCCCCACCACTTTATATAATCACTTACAATAATAAATTAAACTAATATTTGATCCCCCCTCTCCCTCTCTCTGTCATGCTCTCTGTCCCCTTTCTCCGATCTCACTCCCCCACTCACTCCTCTGTCTCTCCTTCTCTACCCGTCTCTCTCGCCCCCACTCTCTCTCGATCTTGCTTTCTCTCCCCTCTCTCCCTTTCTCTCCCGCCTCTCACCTCCATTTTGCCAGAATACATTTACAAACAAAATAAACAAAACTAATATTTGATACCACCTCACCCCTTTCTCCCTCCGCCTCTCCCCCTCTTCCGTTCTCTCTCTCTTCCTCTCCCCTCTTTCCCCCCTCTCTCCCCCCTCTCTCTCTCCACTCTCTCCCTCTCGTCAATAGTCAATCAATAGTCGTTTATTTGTCACATACACATAAATGTGTAGTGAAATGAAACATTACCCGCAGTTCAACAATAAGACCAATAAGAATAATCAATAAAAATGCAATAACACATACAGTCATAAACTAACACCAAACAAAAGAAACATGCATCACAGTGAGTCTCCTCCACTCCCTCCTCACGGCGATGGAAGGCCAGAATGTCTTTTTCTCTTCCCTGCCGTCTTCTCCCGCTGTCAGGCTGTTGTAGTTGCCACGTCGGGGCGGTCAGGGCCCCCGACATTGAAGCCCCCGCCGGGCGGTGAAAGGACCGCGGTGGGACGAACCAAACCCTACGATTCGGGGCGGGCGAACACGCTGTCGCTGCCGCTGCCGGAGACGAGCCGCAGCCGCTCCCGCAGCATCCGCAGGCAGCCAGCGCCGCAGGTGGTGAGTCCGGGCCGTGGGCTCTGCGAACCAGAGCCCAGGTGGTCCCACGTGCATGGCCGGTGGTAGGCCGCAGCGGGAACGGAGACACAGAAACAAAGGTCGCGTCTCCGTTTGGGAGAGATAATTTTACAGTTACCGCCCTCTCCCTCACTCTTTCTCAAACTCTCTCTCCCCTTTCTCTCTCCCCTTTCTCTCTCCCATCTCTCTCTCCCTCTCACCCCTCTCTTCCTCCCCCTATCTCTTTCTCTCTCCCCTCTGTCTTCCCCTCTCTCAAACCTCTCCCTCCCCTCTCCCCCACCCCCCTCGCTCTGTTCCAAAACACCACCACCAATCCAGTGTAGATGTTGACCATCATGTGGACTCTGGATAAATGGGGTGGGGGGTGGTGATGTTTCGTAGATACGGGGAGGATACGGCCATGTTCTCTCCCCTTCCTCTCCCCCTCTCCCTCTCCCCCCTCCAATTTATTATAATTATTTTACAAGAATAAAGTAAACAAATATTTGATACTCTCTCTCCCACTACAATATGTAGCAAACAAGTGGACCCGTTGGGCCCAAACCTCTCCTGCATTGGTGCAGCACCCTCTCATTCCCCTTCCTCTCACCTCACCCCCACACCTCTCCCCTCCCCTTACCACTCCTTCTCCCCCTAACCTCCCCCTCTCAACCCCCCCTCCGTCCCTCCCTCCGTCCCTCCCCTCTCCATCCCTAGTAGATAGATAAACTTTAACATGAGAATTACTTAAAAAATATTACAACAATTTCAATGAAACTTCTTCCATTAGCACCAAAGGGATAACAGTGAGCAAGGTGGGCCTAACATTGTGGCGCAATCCTGTACCATTTTGGATGTAGTTCAGGAACACACAAACAAACAAACGAGAGTTTTAATATCAACAATAAATTAAACTAATATTTGTTATCCACTCTGTCTCCCTCTCCTTCCTTCACCCTCACTCTCCCCTCTTTCTCTCCCCCTCCTCTTTTAGGAATACATTTACAAGAATAAATTAAACGAAACGATTATCTCTCTCTCCCCTCTCTCCCGCTCCCTTCTCTCTCTCTCGCCCTCTCTACTTTCTCTTTCCCTCTCTCTGCCCTCTCCCTCTCTGTATCTCTCTCCCCTTTGAACAGAACAGAACAGAATAGCTTTATTGTCATTCGTTTTACCGAACGAAATTAATTTGCCAGCAGTCACAGAGCAAAAAAACAAAAAACACAAGACACACAACCCCAACACAAACATCCCCTCACTGTGATGGAGGCAAAAAATACTTCCTCTCTCTTCCCCCATGCCCCTTCAAAGGACAGACAGCTCGATCCCTACCGAGGCGACCGACCCGCACAGCCCCCTCAAGGAGATGGAAGGTCCCGCGGCCGAGCCGCACCGGGCGCTGTTAAGTCCCGCGGCCTAGCTGCACCGAGCGATGGTAAGTCCCGCGGCGGAGCCGCACCGGCAACTTATCTATATCGGCGAAACCAAGCGCAGGCTCGGCGATCGCTTCGCTGAACACCTGCGCTCGGTCCGCATTAACGCAACTGATCTCCCGGTGGCCCAGCACTTTAACTCCCCCTCCCATTCCCAGTCTGACCTCTCTGTCATGGGCCTCCTCCAGTGCCATAGTGAGGCCCGCCGGAAATTGGAGGAGCAGCAACTCATATTTCGCCTGGGCAGTTTGCGGCCCGGTGGTATGAACGTCGACTTCTCCAACTTCAGATAGCTCCTCTGTCCCTCCCTTCCCCTCCTCCTTCCCAGATCTCCCTCTATCTTCCTGTCTCCACCTATATCCTTCCTTTGTCCCACCCCCGACATCAGTCTGAAGAAGGATCTCGACCCGAAACGTCACCCATTCCTTCTCTCCCGAGATGCTGCCTGACCTGCTGAGTTACTCCAGCATTTTGTGAATAATCCGGCGATGGTAAGTCCCGCGGCCGCGCCGCACCGGGCGATGGAACGCCCCGCGGCCGAGCCTCGCCCGGAGGAAGAGACCTAAAAGAAAATAATAATAATAATAATAATAATAATAATATTTGATTACGTTGGCTGATTTCTTTTCGAGCCAACGTGATGTGTAGATGGAGTCAATGGTGGAACGTCTGGCCTGTGTGATGGATTGGCCTCCCTTTATAACTCCCTGCAATTTCTCGCGGTCTAGACAGACATGTCCCCGATCTTATAAGATTATTAAGGGATTGGACACGCTGGAGGCAGGAAACATGTTCCCAATGTTGGGGAGTCCAGAACCAGGGGCTACCGTTTAAAAATAAGAGGTAGGCCATTTGGAATGGAGATGAGGAAAACATTTTTCACTCAGAGAGTTGTAAATCTGTGGAATTCTCTCCCTCAGAAGGCAGTGGAGGCCAATTCAATGGACGCTTTCAAGAGAGATCTAGATAGAGCTCCGAAGGATAGCGGAGTCAGGGGGTATGGGGAAAAGGCAGGAACGGGGTACTGATTGAGAATGATCAGCCATGATCACATTGAATTGCGGTGCGTACAGGCTAGAAGGGCTGAATGGCCTACTCCTGCACCTATTGTCTATTGTCTGTTATCTATACTCTAGTAATGCACATTCACGGTCATTAATACGGTCCGCGATACGGTATCAGGTGTTTTCCTGTGATCTTCCTCCTGTGCCGACTCCTCACCATGTCTTCGCATTTGCGCAACAGTTCATTTGTGGTTAACCCCCACTCAGTACCTTCTTTTGTATATCAATACAGTTTGTGTTACATGGAAAATCTTAGTAGTCATCTTAGTCCGAATATTCAGCTCTGATCATAATTGTTACTTATGTCAGACCATTAGGTTAGGTGAGGTTAGACTACGTCTATTATCATCACATGTTCCGAGGTGCAGTGAAAGGCGTGGGTTTGCACGCTATCCATTCAGATCAGTTATACCATCAGTTACAATCAGTTAAAGTCCTGGAGATGGAGCGAGGAAGATGCAGAATGCAGAATATAGTTTATTCCATAGAATATCATGCTGAATATTGTCACGTTGCGTTCTCCGTAGAACTGGACACGTGCAGTTGGAGAACTCGATGTCTGTGAAAACAGAAAGCAAAGAATTCGTGCAAAAATATTATTTACTGTGCCGAGGTGCACAGCTAGAACGACGGATGAAGCAATGCTTCTATGACCGATGAAAGATCCTGCTGGTTTGGTGTTGTTGTGGCTACTGAAGGTGACAGGCGCTTTAAGTTTTAGCTTCAGTTTTAGGATTAATATTGTTACATGTACCGAGGTACAGCAAACAACTTTGTTCTGCATGCTATCCAAAGAGATTACATTTCTTATGAAATGACACTATCGGTTCAAGCTCGTGGACAAAGGGCACTTGTGTATGCGGATCCACTCAGAGCGTGGTAAGTGTATGGATTCGCACAGCGGGTAGCAGATATATAGAATGAGGTGCAAAAGGAGGTAGTTGAAATAGAAACTATAACATCATTTAAAATACATTTGGACAACCACATCTAGGAAGAGGTGAGAGTGATTCACGGCAACGGCGGCAGTTGGGACGTTGTAGATGGGGTACATTGATCGGCGTTGGCAGGCTGGGTGGAAGGACATGTCCCGGTGGTGTATGACACATGACAATAGATAGAGCAAAGTGGAAGTTACAGCGTGCAGAATCCATGTATCAGCACTGCAGCGCATGGTTGTACATCTGTACCCCAGACGAAGTTCAATGTCCATGATGAGGGTAGAGGGAATTGAATAGTATCCTAGCCTATGGAGGGACCGTTCATAAGCCCAATAACGGAGGAGATGAACCTATTCCTAAGTCTGGTGATGCGCGCTTTCAAGTATCTCTCCCATTTGCCGGATTGGAGTTGGGGAAAGAAGAACTGTGTGGGGTTGGCCAAGTCTTTGATTATGTTGGGTGTTTGGGTAATGTTATGTAGCGTGGAAAGTAAATGGATAATATGATTGGTCTGCGGTCTCTAATAGACTGGGCTATATTTACAACCCTCTGCAATTTCGCGCGGTTCCGGCAGAGTTATTCCCAAACTAATCTGCTATGAAATGTGACAATATGCTTGGAGAAACATTGAAAGTAGGTGCAGGAGGAGGACATTTGGACCTTAGATCCAGCACCGCCGTTCATTGTGATCATGGCTCATCATCCACAAGCAGTAACCTATGCCTGCCTTCTCCCCATATCCCTTGATTCCACTAGCCCCTAGAGCTCTATCTAACTCTCTTTCAAATTCAACAATGTGAATTGACCTCCACTGCCTTCTGTGCCAGAGAAATCCACAAATTCACAACTCTCTGGGTGAATAAGTTTCTTCTCACCTCAGTTTTAAATGGCCTCCCCTGTATTCTGTTACCGTATTTTGACAAGGGTAACAGGGGACATAACAATTATCTTTTTGTTTTCGTTTGTGTGCCTTCTAGGGTGTCGCTTAAATGTGATTGCTCCACGTCAGAGTGGCAAGATTTAAAAGAAACTGAAGGAAGGAATTTACACTCCAACGGTGGTGGGTACACGGGACAAGCAGTCGAAGGAGTTAGTGGTGAAGTGTTCTACAGCCAGAGCGTTTGGAAATACAGATGCCAATGAGACAGTAGCAATAAATAATTAGGTAGCTGTTGTGCAATAAATGTTGAGCAGGAACTGATTCTGCAACAATGTTCAGGTGCGCCGACGAGCAGCACCGATGTTGCTTTTGGTTTGAAAATTGATACCACACTGCATGTTGTTCTGACATCTGAGTATATCCTGACCTCCTCTTGTATTTCAGATGCCAGAGAATTACTACGGCCCGCAACCCGGTATCAGCGTGTATTTTGTTTCCTTACTCCCGTCCCCACACTTCACCTTCTCCTCGCCATTGCCCAACAATCCATTTCTGGTTAACGGCCACTCATCACCTTCTCTTTTAAATCAACACCGCCTGTGTCTCGTGTACAATCTTAGTCAGCATCGTAGTACGAACATTTTCGCTCTGATCAGAGTTGTTGTTTATCTCAGGTAATTTAATCAGGGTAGGTCTATTATTATCACACGTAACGAGGTGCAGTGCAAAGCTTTGTTTTACATGCTTTTCATTCAGTTCACACAAAAACAATCTGTGTAAAGACAAGTGCAATAGATCGGGTTGAGGGAAAGTTACAGAATGAAGAATATAGTTCATGACACAGAATATCTTTCTGCATGTAGTTTTATAATTTCCACCAAACCCAGACTTGTCCGGGTATTTGGAATAACTAACAATCTTTTCTCAAGCCACCTTGCATAATTCCAGTCCACCGTTCTTCTGGGAGCTACATCTTTGCATTTGATGAACGAGATATCGGTAGGAACACCAATCCTTTTTTGAACCCGATGTAAAATTTGTATAAACTGTGCCGATATGCATAGGTAAATACAATACAATACAATACAATATATCTTTATTGTCATTGTACAGGGGTACAACGAGATCATTCTGAAGAAGGGTCTCTACCCGAAACGTCACCCATTCCTTCTCTCCCGAGATGCTGCCTGACCTGCTGAGTTACTCCAGCATTTGTGAATAAAGAGATTGGGAATACGCCTCCCATACGATGCAATAATTTAATTAATTTTTAACAACAACAACCCAACGAAACAAATTGTAACAGTTTTAAGACAGAATAAAGTGCAAGTAGATATGTGCCGGTTCACTGTGCGATGTGACCATCCGGCTCAGCAGAACCCGTTCATAGCAGCTATGGCACTGGGGATGAAGCTGTTCCTGAGTCTGGAGGTGCGGGCGTAGAAGACCTTGTATCGTCTGCCCGATGGAAGGAGTTCGAGCAGACTGTTGCAGGGGTGTGAAGAGTCTTTGTGGATGCTGGTGCCTTTTCTGAGGAAAAGGATACAATGCTTCTATTAACTATGAAGCCTCCTTGGTTTGTAAAGGTGTAAACAATTAAGTTGAAAAGTAGATTGAGATTTAGGCTTCAGGTTCACGTTCATTATTGTCACGTGTGTCGAGGCGCATGAATAATGTTGTTTTACATTCGATCTAAACGGATTAAATACGATATACAGATGTTATCAGTTCAAACTCAAGAACAATAGATAAAGCAAAGGGAAGATACAGAATGCAGAACATAGTTCGCAGTATGGTGGCGCATCTGTTCCATAGAAAAATATCCGCCATGGAGTAGGGATGACAGACCGTACTATCCGTACGTACGTACTATCTTGAAGGTGACAGGGTAGACCATCTGATCAACTGTTGGTTCTTTGAAGGCCACTTTTTTTTCGAGTACAAATCATGACTTCAATCTCTGCACCGAGTTGAAGATCCGTATCGTGCTCTTTAAATGAGATAACGTCAAAGCATAATAGTCTACGGAGCATGTGCTGGTAAATGGGACATTAATTGGAAATCGTAGACAAGGATAGTTGCTGGGCTGTTTCTCTGCCGTGTGACTCTTGGCTCTCGGTCCAGTCAATGTACTTTTTTTCCATTTGTGGCATCACCGTTGTTAGGGCTTCGCTCATAATTATCTTTATGGCCCGAGCTCTAGGTGGAGTTAAGTTCTATATTCCTTGAATGGCAGGAGGCTGGGGTTGGGGGGGGGGTAATCTTACAAAGGTGTGAGGGGAATAAATAGTGTGGATGCACTGTCATTTACTGGAAGGAAGGACCTTTACACTCAGATGGTGATGGTATAAAGAACGAGCTTTCAGTAACGGTAGTTGAGACATGTTGAAGATGGTGCATTTATACAGCCACAACATTTGGAATATAGCTACCAAATCGGCTTTAGCAATAAGTAAGCATGAACGGCTATTTCTTTGTTCGGCTTGAACTGATTTTGTAGCAATGTTCAGGTGCGTTGGCGATGTAATTTACTCTCTCTCTCTCTCTCTCTCTCTCTCTCTCTCTCTCTCTCTCTCTCTCTCTCTCTCTCTCTCTCTCTCTCTCTCTCTCTCTCTCTCTCTCTCTCTCTCTCTCTCTCTCTCTCTCTCTCTCTCTCTCTCTCTCTCTCTCTCTCTCTCTCTCTCTCTCTCTCTCTCTCTCTCTCTCTCTCTCTCTCTCTCTCTCTTTTTTTTTTTCTCCCCTTTCTCTCTCTCTCCCCTCTCTCTCACGCTCTCTCAATCTTTCTCTCACCCTCTTTCTCTCTCCACCCCCTCTCTCTTTCCCCCTTTTCTCTCTCCCTTGTGTTATCACATTCAGTGAAAATGGCGAGCAGGAATGGCGAGCATCACATTTCCCTCCTCCCTTTCTCTCTCCCTCTATCCTTACTGCTGTCCTCTCTTTGAACTGTGACTCTCTCTCCTACCCTCCATATTCTCTCTCTCTCTGTGAACCTTTCACCACTTACCCCTCCCTCCCCTCTCACTCTCACTGCACCTCTCCCTCAGTTTCTCTCCCTCTATCTGGGAGGCTCGATTGTAATCATGTAGAGTAATGGCGACATCAAGTGGACGGCAAGGGAACTGAAAACAAGCGTGGCCTCACCAACGCCTTGTAAACTGTGATATAACGCCCCAACATCTGCACTTAATACCGTAACAAATGAAAGACATCGTGCCCAAACTTCACAGATATCCAAACTAAATGCCGCACGCTATTCCACCGCCCACTTCCCCAGCTGATCAAAATCCCAACGTCATTCTTAATATGCATCTTGGCAATCTACCATCCCACCTGCCTTAAATTTTATTTGTAAAGTTAGTAATCATTCCTTGCACCATCTGAATCAATTCTTTGATATAGATGACAGACAGCAATTGTTCCGCCGCTGTGTATGTCAATAGTCACGGGACCTGCAGTCATAAAGTTTACGTTCAATTTGGTTAATTCGGTCTCTAGATTCCATGAATCTCTCGTGACCTGCTATGTGTTCAATGTAAACCAGCATCTCCTGTTCCTAGTATCTACATTCTTTATCTCCATGTTGCGGAACAGAATATAAATGTTGAGCAGGGACGTGCCATATTCAAACGACAGAAGTCAATAAATCACAACTAAACCACGAATTGGACGTTATATGGAAAATGTATTTTTCAGGGTCTCTTGGTAGTCACGCCTTTCATTGTCATTGGAGTTCTCTCTCCCTTAACCCAAGCCGAATGCGACCGCAGTAGCAGCTTCACCTGAAGGCATTAACATCTTAGCAAACCTGCAGGAAGCAGTTTCATTTGGATGAATTCATTGGCTGAAAGTTCCGTTGATATCCTGCTACGTTTCTGAATTCTGGTTGTAAAATATAAAATGTGCATTTTACAGATCCATTCAATGCAGTCTATTTGTGAGATTTCGACAAACTATCCTGAGATTTTCACACGCTTGTAACGTGTAGCACGGACCTGAGTTCGATATTGCTTCTTGCTTCCTTAACCACGGACACTTGATCACACTTTACATTTTCTCATTGGTTTCCTTTAGCGAAACTATCCTTTCACTATCGGTTGTGGTCAGAATGGGGGCTTTGGCGCTGCCTTCGGATCCCAGTATCTACTGATTTGGAAGCCACTCCGGACAATGAGGCAAGTTTAAACCAGTTGTCCCTCTGTTTGGTTTGCTTGTTGTCTTCACCTGGGGGCCAATACCATGTCGTTGCATCATCCTTGCGGAGTGGAACACACGCCATCCTTCCAACCGACCACACATCTTCTCACTTGTTTTTTCTATTTTCTGTGCATTTTATCGACGGTACTGTGATTATACACTCAACTACTCAAATTAAGGGCTTGGTCAATTTTGGGGCATTACATTAAATGGTCATTTAAGGGAAGATCCTTATATATGGTAATTATGGGAGAGCACCGGTAAATGTTCAATTAGGGGAGGGCACCACAAATGGGGATTTGCTGGTGCACCGTTATTGAAGTATGGCGGGTGGATAAACAACAAATATGAAATTAGCGGAGGGAAACTGTAAATGTGGAAATGGAATATCAGGAGAAGGCAAACCTACGTAGAATTAGGGGAGGGTCCTGCCTGTTTACGTGAATGTTCCTACTTCTCTCTGTGAGTATTCATGTCTCTATGTCTCTGTGTTTTTCCCGTCTCTATCTGCTGGTGTTCCTACCTCTATGTGTGCTCCTGATGGACTCCATCAAAGAACTTCCACGGTGTGCGAGAAGATATACACAGGAACATCCGGCCATCCACCCAGGGAAATAAACAATACAATGAGCAAACTGGAGCTAGGAACATTACTCAGCATTGAACTGTTCCACTGTGTCCCTTCAGTACATTCTATGTGTTCCCACGTCCAGGCTCGCCTCATCCATCCTGTATGGATTGTTCCCTGTCGCCCTGTCCCTCAGACACATTTCAGGGAAATTTGACCACCGAGCTGTGCTTCTGCTCCCTGCCAACAAGCAGCAACAATTGAAGCAGGAGGATCCGATGCAGAGATTTGTAAAAAGCTAGACAACGGACACGGATCACATCTTACACGACTGCTTTAAGTCAGTAGACTGGGTCCATTGTCAGGGATTCTGCAGCTAACCTGAATGAGTGCGCCTCTGCCGTGACTGACTTCATCAACAAGTGAGTGGACGACTGTATGCAGCCGAAATCAATCCGAGTGCTCCCCAACCTGGAACTATGGATGTACATTCACAGGTGAAGGCCAGGTCCAATGCAGACAAGTCAAACGATCCCAAGCGGTCCAAGAAGCCACGCTGTGGTCTCTGCAAAGCGATCACGGATGCCAAGAGGAAATACCGGTTCAAACTTGCGTCCCAGTATAATCTCTGGGTCACACAGAGAATGTGGCAAGGTCTGATTAAGATAACTGGATGCAAAGCAAGTTCATGCAATATCATTGGTAATCGAGCGACCTGACACGATGAACGGAATGCTACCTCTGCTCGCTTCGAGCAGAAGGACAACTGGGCGGTGACACCTGCCTCTTCGGCTCGAGGGTGACTCTCCCCAGGGTGACTATAGCCTTCCTGTGAGTAAACCCACGGCATGCAACAGGCCCGGACGGTGTTCCTGGCCGTGTCCTTAGTAGCAGCGCAGAACATTTGTCGACATCTCTAATCTCTCCCGACTCAGAGTATTTTATGCGTTTCATAACCTGCCTCTCAAAACATTTCATGATGGTGAAAGTCAAGTCCACTGGATAGTGATCGTTTAAGCTTGAGGTCTTGCGTTTCTTCGTCATTCCAATGTCGAAGAAACGCAAGACCTCAAGCTTAAACGATTACCATCCAGTGAACTTGACTTTCACCATCATGAAATGTTTTGAGAGGCAGGTTATGAAACGCATTAAATGCCGTCTACCCAGCGGCCTTGCCCCACTGCATTTCGCCCACCGCCATCACAGGCCCACGGAAGATGCCATCGAACGAACCCTCCCCTCACTACTGGAACACCTGGACAAGAGCGACACTTGCGTCAGACTCCTATTCATAAGTTACAGTTCTACCTTTAATACCATTATACCATGCAAGTTCATCACCAAATTCGCGGGGCTTAGTGTCAGCACTCATCTCTGAAACTGGACCCTCGACTTCCTAACCAACAGACACCATTGAGTGATGATAGGGGACAGATCGTCCTCTACGTTAATCCTCAACACGGGAGTTCCACAAAGATACGTTCTCGGCCCCTTCTTTACTCCTTGTAGAAACACGATTGTGCAACCATGTAGAATCTAATTCAATTTTCAAATTCGCAGACGACACCACTATCGTGGGCCGGATATCATATATTGTTGAATCGGAGTACAGGAAGGAGATCGAGAACCTCAATGCCAGCAAGACAAAGGACATAATGATCGATTTTGGGAAGCCGACACTACCCCAATTTGCATTGAAGGCACCGATGGAGACGGTTCAAAACTTCAAATTGCAAAGAGAAAATATCACCAACAACTTCTCCTGGGCCACTCATATTGAGGGAACGGCCAAGAAAGCACACCAATGCCTCTACTGCCTTGGAAGGCTTAGGAAGTTTGGCTTGCCATGACAACACTCACCAACTTCCACATATGCACCATAAAAAGCATTTCATCGGGATATATCACTATTTGGTACCGGAACAGCTCCATCCAAGGCCGCAAAAATTTGCAGCGAATTGTGGACGCAGCGAGGACCTCAAACAAACGAACCTCTTCTATTGACTCCATTTATACCTTTCCATGTATCTGTCCAAAAGTCTTTTAAATTTAATGATATTTTTTGCCTCAAATACTTCCTCTGGCAGTTCATTTAATGTAGCCGACACTGTCTGTATGAATCCATCGACCCATCACTTTCTTTCCCCGAGGGAAATTTAAAAAATGGATATACTCAGGACACTCAGAGTACTTCAATGGGAAAATGAAAACGTATCGAATGTCAAAAATGAATTACCTTGTCCAAGGTCTGATATTGGCCCAACAAATACATGGTGTGGTATCGTTTCGCGAAACATACTCACTCAAACCCCGCTGTTGCACCGCACTCTGCATTAGAGTGTCAACTACCTCGTCAGTGTAGCCGAACTATGTGGGGAAATTACTTCCTGTCTAACTTTCATTGCACAATAGAAATAACCAAATCTGACTACCTTTTGCAACAGTCGAGTTGGTCGCTCTACTTCCTCAAGCTGTAGCTGTAGAAATGCCACCATGGGCTCAACATGTCTGAACTAACTCACCTGACAAATAGTTTCAGATACCCAGCACCCTTTGAGCGTGAAGTCTTTCCTTCAGGTTTCTTGTGGTTTTTGCCTATCTGACCTATAAACTTCTAATCACTGGTTTTTCGTTCCACATCCTGGATAAAAGACCGTGTGCGATCACCCTATCTATTCTCTTCATGACAGTATACACCTTTATAAGCTCACCCATGTATTTCCCAACTCCAAGTTATAATGTCCCCGGGGTGAATATATTTGTTGGCAATAGGAATGTGAATTCAAATGTGACCACGTATGGAAATGAATATTAGTCCCAGGTCATTTCGCTAGCTATGATACTGAAACCAGGAACAGACTCAAGCTCGCATTGTGCGTGCGCCGTGTTTACCTGTGTGTGCTGCGGGAAGGAGTGGCTGTTATGTCGAAACACCCAGACCTCTGAATCATGTCCCCACTGTCAGAATGGATGCTCAACTTTATCACCGACAGTGCTCTATCAGTGACGATAAATGACAACTCCTGCACAACAACTTTCACATCGGAGCCCTGCAAGGATGAGTTGTCAGTCTGCGATTATATCCTCTTTACCCTCGTAACCGTACGGCCAATTTCGGCTCTAAGCATATCGACGAGTTTGCTGGATGTGCTGGGCCGAATAACGGACAATGAGGCGACGACGTACACGAACGACATGGAGAACTTACTGATATGGTGTCAGCACCATAAACACGCTTTCTATGTCAGCAGGACGAAGGAGGTAGTTATTGACCTGAGGAAGCAGAGTGCAGTGCGTGTCCCAATCTGCACCAATGGTACAAAATGACAATGATAGCGACCTCAGGTTGTTTGGCGATAATGTAACCGACGATCTGACGTGGAGCAATCACATTAATGTGACACCCAAGAAGGCACAAATATGTAATGAAAAATAAATTTGTTATGTCTTCTGTTACTGTTACAAAGGTCTGAGATTTGCGATAAAAAGCATATTGTCACACTGCATCGCAGCTCGGTTTGGAAACAACTCTGCCAAGACCGCGAGAAATTGCAGAGGGTTGTTTATTTAGCCCAGTCCTTCACAGACCAACAGATCCATCCAGACCCAACCACAGTATCCGTCTGCACTTCACGCTGCATAACATTACACAAACATCCAACACAATCAAACACCTGGCCAATCCCGGTCAGTTCTTCTTTCCCCAGCTCCGATCTGGCAACAGGTGGATATGCATGCAAGCACGCATCACGAGACTTAGAAATCACTTAAATTCCTCCGTTATCAGGCTTATGGTCGGTCCCTCCGGAGGGGAGGGTATTGATCAATTCCTTCTACCCCATTATGGACATTGAACTTTGTCTCAGGTACTGATGCACAACAATGCGCTACAATGCTGATAAATGTATTCTGCACTCTGTATTTTCCACTTTCCTCTATCTATTGTCACGAGTCACACAACGCTGGAAAAGGTCCTTCAGCCCAGCCTGCCAATGCCGAACAATGTACCCCATCTACACAAATCCCACCTGCCGCTTGTGGCGCGCATCAACCAGAAATCTTCCTATTTGTGTTTGCCCAAACGTATTTTAAATGTTGTTATAGTTTCTACCTTAACTACCTCCTTTGGCAGCTCATTCAATACGTCCGCCACCCGCTGTGCGAATCCATGTACCTACCACGCTCTGAGTGGATCCATACACCCAGTCACCTCTGAACTCGAATATGAACCAATAGTATCCATATATGATATATGTAATGTGTTTTGATAGCATGCAGAACAAAGTTGTTTACTGCACCACGGTACATATGACAATAATATCCCTAAATCTGAAGCTGAAACCTAAAGCGCCGATCATCTGCATTGTTTGCAACTCCACGAGACCAGATGAATGTTTCATAGGTTGCAGAGGCATAGCATCACCCATTGTTACCGACGTGCAGTTCTACACACTTACATAACATACTTGCACAAATTCTTTGCTTTGTGTTTTCACAGAACTCGAATTCTCCATCTGCACTTGTCCAGTTCTACAGAGAACGGAATTATGCGATGTGGCTTGATAAAATCTTGTTCGTTCACAGAAATACACGGACAATGAAAATAACCAACAATATTCAAACTGATATTCTTTATAATGAACTACAGTATATTCTGCATTCTCTATCTTCCTCTTCCCTCCATCTGCAGGACTGATTGTATTAATGTATGACATATCTGAACTGAATGGACAGCGTGCATCTCGTGATGAAAATAACCAACAATATTCAAACTGATATTCTTTATAATGAACTACAGTATATTCTGCATTCTCTATCTTCCTCTTCCCTCCATCTGCAGGACTGATTGTATTAATGTATGACATATCTGAACTGAATGGACAGCGTGCATCTCGACCAAGCTTACCCATGCCGACCAATGTACCCCATCTACACTAGTCACTCCGACCCACCTTTCGCCACTAATTTCAATCCTTCCCTTTCATCAGGCAGTCTAACTATCTTTGAACATTTGTCATAATTTCCGCCTTAACTACATACTTTCGGTGCAGAGATGAAGTCAACATTTATCTGCGGATGAAGGGGCTGTCAAAGGAACAACAATTAATGTGATCATCCACTCTGTGCATGATTGTAAGAACGAATCAGGTGTGTGGGAGCTGGCGGTCGGGTTTGTGTGTGGGGGGGGATGGGGTCAGGTGTGTGGAAGGTTAGGGGGTCAAGTGTCTTCGGTTCAGTTGTGTGGTTTGGGCTGGGGTCAGGTGTGTGGGAGTCAGTGTATCACGTTTTTGGGGTGGTCCTGGGGGGGTCAGGCGTGTGTGGGGTCTGGGGTTGAGGTGTGTGGGGCGGCTGGGGTAAGGTGTGTGTGTGGTCTGGGGGTAAGGTGTGTGGTGTACTGGGGGTTAGGTGTGTGGGGGCTGGGCCAGGTGTGTGGGGGGGGGCTGGGGGCTAGTTGTGTGCTGGGCTAGGGGTTAGGTGTGTAGGGGGGCTGGCGGTCAGGTGTGTGTGTGGTCTGGGGGTAAGGTGTTTGGGGGCTGGGGAACAGGTGTGTGGGAGTGGCAGAGGTTCAGGAGTGTGGGTGCTGGTGTTCAGGTGTGGGGGGGCTGGGGTTCAGGTGTGTGCGGGGGGGGGCTGGGAGGAAGGTGTGTGGGGGGACAGGGGTCAGGTGTGGGGAGGACAGGGTGTTCAGGTGTGTGTGGGGGTCAGGTGTGTTTGGGGGTCAGGGGGTCAGCTGTGTGGGGAAGCTGGGGTCGGTCTCGGGGTCACGTGTGGGGGGGGGCAGATGTAGGGTGTGCGCCGGGATGGACGTCAGGAGGTCAGGTGTGTATGGGGGGCTGGTGTTCAGGTGTGTGGGGGCAGGGGATTTGGTGTGTGGGGGGCTGGGTCACGTGTAGGAGGGGGGCAGGGGTTCAGTTGTGTGTGGGGGCTGGTGTTCAGGTGTGTAGGGAGCCGTGGGGTCAGGTGTGCGGGGGGGCTGGGGGTCAGGTGTGTGTGGGGGGGCTGGGTTTCACGGGGTGACTTGTGTGGGAGCTGGGGGTCGGGTGTGTGGGGGGATGTGGTACAGGCCGTCCGATATGTTGGGGGTCTGGCGGGTCAGGTGTTCGTGTGGGGGGTATACGGGGGAATAGGGTGTGGGGGAGGGGTAAAATGAGGGTTAGTGGGAATGGGGGGGGTGAGGGGGAGTGAATGTGTTGGGAAGACAGCGAAGGAGCCAGGGAGAGAAATGGGTAGGATGGTTGGGGGAGGGGGATTGGTAGTGGGGGTCCGGTGGAGAATGGGAACGGGAGGTATGGGGGCGAGCGGAGGGAGGGTAATTTGCTAATCTGCAGTTCCTGCATCTAACCCCCACAGCCCACAATTAGTAAGGATAGGTGACACCTCCTTAAAAGTATCTTCGAAGATGGAGAACTGCAAGGATCCGCTTTCAGTCCGCTATTCTAGCTCATTTACAGTCGCAACCGTGTGGCCATATGCGGCTCTAATTGCACCTACTAGTTTGCAGAAGACATCATTGTGAATGGTGGGATGATGAGCAATGGCGAGACGAAGTACAAGAAGCAGATAGTGAGCTTATTGACATGGTGGCATAACAATAACCCCTCTTTCAATGTCAGCAAGACGAAGGAGATAGCTATTGCCTTCAGGATGCAATGCCGAGTATTTACCCCAACCTGCATCAATGGCACGGAATGGAAAATGGTTGAGAGCTCAAATTACATGGCGTTAACATAACCAACGATATGTTGTGGAGCAATCACATTGATGCGAAACCCACTAGGGCGCACCGACGCCTCTACTTCACAAGGAAACGGTGGACATTGGCATGTCTAAAGTGATTCTTGTAAAACTTCAACAAATGGACCATAGAAAGAACATTGTCGGGTTGTATCACAATTTGCTTTATGAGCAGCTCTAACGAGAC
This sequence comes from Rhinoraja longicauda, assembly GCF_053455715.1. Lineage (NCBI taxonomy): Eukaryota > Metazoa > Chordata > Chondrichthyes > Rajiformes > Arhynchobatidae > Rhinoraja > Rhinoraja longicauda. The sequence continues at coordinate 28,716 of NW_027602334.1, forward strand.
CAAGGTAAATTGTAGAGACGTCAACGTGTTGCTCAATCCACCACCAATGCCTTAATTTGCTCTGCGATCAGGCTTCTGCACGGTCCCTCCATATGCTATTCCTATCTACCCCATTGCAAACATTGGAATTTTAAAAATTGATGCTCCACAATACAGCTACAATTCTAAAAACTTTATTCTGCACTTTGTATCTCCATCTATTGTCATAGAGTAACAAAGTACGGCCACAGACCCTTCGACTCAGCTTGCCCTTGCCGACCAATGTGGCCCATCTACGCAGGTCCCACTTAGAGAGTTTGGCCAGAATCACTCTAAACCTTTGCTCTCCATGTACCTGTCCAATGTATTTTGAATATTACCATAGCTTCTGCCTCCACGACGTCCTTCGGCAGCTCATTCCGTATACCAACACCGTCTGTGCAAATCCATATTCCCACCACCCCCTCTGTGAATCCTGAGACCTAGCACCCTCGGCCCTCTCGTTTGAACTGATTGTATCTCTATGATACATGTGACCAGTTTGGATAGCATGGAAAAAAAGGTATTTAATGTTCCTCGGTACATGTGACAATAATGAACATAACACAAAAGCAAAAGCGCCATGCGCCACATATTTTAATTGTTTAGAACAACACAAACCAAGGTTCTTATGGTTTATCGAAGGATTGCATCATCCTTCGCGCAAACATGGCACAGTTAAGTAACATGTTTTGTACATGTGGGAACGGATTTTATGCTTTACCCGTACCTTACATCTAAATTCATTCAGATAGGCCCAGGCGCAAAATAAAGGACTCGTAGACCAGTGGTGAGGCCATCGAACAAGTCGGTTTAATAAAGGCCTTAGCGATGTACATCGAGGAACAGTGTGAGCAAGCTCAAGCTGCTTCAAAATCTTACAGTAACTGTAAGATTCTTATGCACTCATGACACAAAGGTTACCTGTGGATTTGAAATAAACCATCATTCATCAATGTCCCTGTACACTTTCATCTTTGTGTTTCCCCAAAGTTAACTTTCATCTTGGGGCTCTTGTGTTTAGAAATCCCCCACTAATAAATGTTACATGTAGATATCGTAAATGCCCAGATTCTCCTCTCCACATGGAGTCCCTTCGTAAATTAAATCATCTATTAACCTTTGGGAGACTTGCCTACGAAACAGTGTAAACAAAGGCTGCTGAAATGCAAGATTGCAACAGATAAGAACCTAAACATAACTACAAAGGACTATCCTCCGCCTAATGATAAGAAACCCTGCTTCTCAGCAGAATGTTTCAGCTTTAGCTATTTTAACTACATTCTATCTTGTCAACTTTCCCATCATGCTCTCCAGTATATGAGCTCCAGGGATAACCAAGCTATAACCTACTCACCTTACTTATAATTCTCAAAATTCCCGACAAATATACACATTTTTTAATGTTTATGCACAGCTCGAATTTTCCGACTGCACACATCGAGTTCAAAGAAGAACGAAATGATGCAATACAGCTTGAGCAAATGTTATTCATTCCTACAAATACACGGACAATTTAGAGTTTGATGCAGACAAAAAACAATGTTCGGGATGATATTCTACATCATGAACTATATACTGTCTTCTGTATTATCTCCGTTGCTCTGACTAATGAATTTGTTTGAACTGATTGTATCCATGTATGGTATGTCTGATCTGAGTGGATAGGAAGCAACGTGGCTTCTCACTGTGCCTCGGTACACGTGACAGTATTATTCCTAGCCAAATCTAACCAAACCCAATGATCTAAAATAAGTACCAAATATGATCAGAGCCGGAATGATCGCACTGTGATGGTGTGATGGCGTCTAAGATAGACACAGACTGTGTTGATATTCAAGAGACGTGATGAATGGATGTTAAGCACAAATAAACTGTTGGACAAATGCGAAGAGAAAGTGCTGACTGGAGCAGCAGGAATAACACAGTAAAAATGCTGCTCCTGCAGTAATTGCCGGGCATCGACAAGAGCCAAACAGGAAATACTCAGATGACACAGAAGACATCCGTGGAGAGAGGAAGAACATCTAATGTCACAAATGGATGATCTTCACAAAGCTCCGATGCTGGTAAAGCAAATGCACGATGTGGCCCCGTTTCACCAAGTGCAAACACGCAAACACTGGTGTTGCACCGCACCCTGTATTAGAGTGTAAACTAACGTATCAGCGCACCTGGACTACAGAATCAGTTCCTGACGAACATTTATTGTTGAACACAAATAACCACAGTTGGCCACCTATTTATCTCTTTCTGCTGTCTAGATGGCTGCTATATTTCCAAACGTAGTGACTGTAAGAATGCAAGTTTCGACTCAACATATCTCAACTAACGACTCTTACAGCTTGTCCCATGCACGCATTGCCGTCTGAGTGTGAGAAACTTTCCCGGTAGGTTGTTTGTAAAAATCGCCCTCTCACCATAAACCTATGTCCTTTGTTTTTTGATTCCCCGTCCTGGGTAAAATACTCTGCGCATTCAACATATCTCTTCCCCTTTTACGCCTTTATAATTACCTCTCAACTTCCTGCGCTCCAAGGAATAAAGTTCTCATCTCTCCATGTAGATCGACCCATCCTGCCCGACACATTTGTCCGAGAGTCATAGAGTCACACAGCAGACAAAGGAGCCAAGCACCTGTCCATGTCTATGCTGTCCATTTACGAAATCCCATTTACGAGCACATAATCCGCATAATATTATGCCCTGACGCTATGCAAGAGGGTTTCTGCGCCGAGCTTTCGCCCGACCTAAGGTCCCCGTGCCTTGCTCTGATCCCTTGACCAGGCCGTGCACACTGGTTCCCCGTGAGTGGTTCGACCCACTCACCCCTTACGGTTCTAGACACTGGGCTTAGATGCAGGAGCTCTTATAGTGCAGAAAAAATTCAAGCAGACCAGATTTTAAAACCAAGGTTTAAATGAAAAAGGCTTTTATTCAGCACTTGGGACTATTGTCCATGAATACTTATACAGTTCTATAATACATGTCTATGAAACACATACCGAATCACACGAATACTTATAACTATGAATCATAAAACACACACAGTTCTATAAGACATATACACGAATACCTTTTACTTATGAATTCTTAAACACAGTTCTGCAAGACACATACACGAATACCTTTTACTTATGAATTCTTAAACACAGTTCTGCAAGACACATACACGACTGTAAGATGGGGAACGCACAACGCATCGCAACCTTGACCAACACATATTTTAGTACACACCCAACGTTTATTCACAACCACCCTCACCTCTACACTAAACTATGTCCAGGATATGTAGGATTTGGAATGCATGCTCACCATGGGGCTATTACTGGGGTTACTGGCTGTTCGTTTGGCAGTATTTCTCCTCGAGTTGCGTGCCTGTTCCTCTCTCTTGCATCCGTTTTTCTTGCCTGTCTTTTCTTCCTCCTGCATTCGTTTTCTTGCCTGCTTGCGTTTCCTGCGTTATGCCCTGACGCTACGGATGGCGGTCGGTACCTACAATACGACCTAGAGGCTGAAGTTGAGATTTATCTGTCGGATGAAGGAGCTGCCAAAGGAACCATAATTGATCACATCATCTACGCTGTGCAGTTTGAAAGAATACAGGTGATTTGAATGACACAGTAAATGTGGAATTCTGCGAGGCCTGCACGGGACAGATGTTGAAAGCATTGTACAACCGATATATGGGTGTTGACTTTAGGATACAAGTTTCAGAGTAAGTATTTACCATCGAGTGACTTGTGATGAGAAGCAATTTACGCTCGCAAATATATCCGAATCTCCAGTACCCCAGAAAATTTGTCATGATAACTAATTACGTTCAAACATAGCTGGAGAGAATGTGTTTGTAGACAATAGGCAAATGAAGACTAATGTGACCAGCTATGGATTAATATGTTCAAGGTCAGTTCCCGTTTAATATTAAAAATAGGAACAGCATCGCGCTTTAAATTATGCATTCGGCAGTGTACCTTTATGTGATCGGGGATGGAGTGTCTATTATCTCCCAAACGTCGGGACAGAGGCTTCTTCACCTATTCTACTCCTGAATGCTCGACTTTAGCACCAACAGTTCTTAGTCAGTGAGGACAGGTTACACTTTCTCCAAAATAACACCGGAGCCCTGCAAGGATTCGTTTTCAGTCCACTGCTATACCTCCTTTACCTGGAGTACATGCCCAAATCTGCACCAATTGTTTGGAGTTGAAAATAGTTGAGAACAAGTTGAATGCGTTACACTTGCCAACAATCTGTCGCAGGGCAAGAACATCGATGCGACATGCAAGAAGGCACACTAACACATCTACTTCAGGTGGAGTCTGAGGAAATGTTGCCTGTCAACAGTAACTCTTACAGTGTTCTCGTGAGGTACCGTAGACAGCAGACTGTCGGGTTGGACCACATTTTGGATCGGGGACATGCGAAGAGAAAGTGAAGACTGGGGCAGGGGGAGTAAACACAGTAAAAATGCTGCTCCTGCATTGCAGACCGCAGTAATTGCCGGGCATCGACATATACAAGAGGTAAATAGGAAATACTCAGATGACTCAGAAGACACCAGTGGAGCGAGGCAGAGCATCTAATGTCACTAATGGATTACCTTGTCAAAGCTCCGATGTTGGTGAAGCAAATGCACGATGTGATATCGTGTCGCAAAATACAAGCACGCAAACAGTGGTGTGGGACCGCATTCTGCATTAGAGTGTAAACTGGCGCGTCAGCGCACCTGAACATTGTTGCCGAATCAGTTCCTGACAAGCATTTATTGTGCCACACAAATAACGAAAGTTAGTCACCTATTTATCTCTTGCTACTTTCGAGATGGCAGCTATATTTGCAAACGTTGTGACTGTAGAAATGCCAGATTCAAATGAACAAACCCCCCCCCCCCCCCCCGAACTCCTCTGATAGCTCGTTCTATGCACGGATCGCCGTCTGAGTGTAAAGTCTTCCCGTCAGGTTCCTTGTAAATCTTCCCCTCCCACCATAAACCTCTGGTGTTTGATTCCCCGTGCTGGGTAAAAGACTGCGCATTCATCCCATCTATTGCCCTTACACACCTTTACAGTTCCACCCGGCTTCATGCGCTCCAAAGAATAACGTCCTAATCTCTACCTGTAGCTCAGCCCATACAATGAAAGAGTAGAGAAGCCCTGCTCTAACTACTGACGGTGATACCACAAACGGAGCACCGCGCAAACACTGGACCGAAAATTAGTGATGATTACTCATTACGTTCAAACAGGGCTGGGTCAAATGTGTTTGTAGACAATAGGCAAATGAAGACTAATGTGACCAGCTATAGATTAATGTAAGTCCCAGGGTCAGTTCCCTTTTAATATTGAAAATAGGAATCGCCTCGCGCTTTAAATTATGCATTCAGCCGTGTACGTCTATGTGATAGGGGTTGGAGTGTCGATCTTCTACAAACGCAGGGACAGAGACATCTTCACCTTCTCTACCCCTCAATGCTCGATTTTAGCACCAACAGTACTCAGTCAGTGAGGACAGTTTACACTTCCTCCAGAATAACACCGGAGCCCTGCAATGATTCGTTTTCAGTCCACTGCTATACCTCATTTACCTGGAGTTCAGGCCCAAATCTGCACCAATTATATGGAATTTAAAATAGCTGAGAACAAGTTGCATGCGTTACACTTACCAACAATCTGTCGCGGGGCAAGCACATTGATGCGGCATCCAAGGAGGCACACTAACGCCTCTACATCAGGTGGAGTCTGAGGAAATGTTACATGTCAACAGTAACTCTTACAGTGTTCTCGGGAGGTACCGTAGACAGCATACTGTCGGATTGGACTACATTTGTATCGGGTACATGTCTGTCTAGACGGCGAGAAATTGCAGGGAGTTATAAATGTAGGTTACTCCATCAAACGGACCAGACGTTCCACCATTGAATCCATCTACACATCACGTTGCCTCGAAAAGAAAACGGCCAACGTAATCGAAGGATTGTCCAAACCATTTAGTTATTCTTTCCCCTACTCAAGTCATGCACAAGGTATAGAAGCTTTTCAGCGAACACTACCGGATAAAGCAGTAGCTTATTTTCCTTTGTTATCCGGGTTCTGAACGGTCCCTCCATATACTAGGGTACTGTTCAATTCGACTCTACACCATTACGCATATCAGAAGGTATATCAAAATGCTGGAATAACTTAGCGGGTCAGGCAGCATCTCAGGAGAAAATGAATAGGTGACGTTTCAGGTCGAGGCCCTTCTTCAGACTGATGTGTGGCGAGGGGAAGGGACAAAGATAGGATGCAGTAGGAGACAGGAAGACAGTGGGAGAACTGGGAAGGGGAGGGGAAAGAGAACGAGAGACGAAGTATCTGAATTGAGGTACCGCAAGGCTCAGTGCTGGGACCCCAGCTATTTACAATATATATTAACGATTTGGACGAGGGAATTGAATGCAACATCTCCAAGTTTGCGGATGACACGAAGCTGGGGGGCAGTGTTAGCTGTGAAGAGGATGCTAGGAGGCTGCAACGTGACTTGGATAGGTTAGGTGAGTGGGAAAATGCATGGCAAATGCAGTATAATGGTGATAAATGTGAGGTTATCCACTTTGGTGGCAAGAACATGAAAGCAGACTATTACCTGAATGGTGGCCGATTATGAGAAGGGGAGATGCAACGAGACCTCGGTGTCGTGGTACACCAGTCATTGAAAGTAGGCATGCTGGTGCAGCAGGCAGCGAAGAAAGCGAATGGTATGTTGGCATTCATAGCGAGGGGATTTGAGTATAGGAGTTTTAGTCTCCAAATCTCAGGAAAGACATTCTTGCCATAGACGGAGTACAGAGAAGGTTCACCAGATTGATTCCTGGGATGGCAGGACTTTCATATGAAGAAAGACTGGATAGACGCGGCTTGTACTCGCTGGAATTTACAAGATTGAGGGGGGATCTTATAGAAACTTACAAAATTCTTGAGGGGTTGGACAGGCTAGATGCAAGAAGATTGTTCCCGATGTCGGGGAAGTCCAGAACAAGGGGTCACACAGTTTAAGGATAAGGGGGAAGTCTTTTAGGACCGAGATGAGAAAGTTTCTTTTCACACAGAGGGTGGTGAATCTGTGGAATTCTTTGCCACAGAAGTTAGTTGAGGCCAGTTGATTAGCTATATTTAAGAGGGAGTTAGATGTTGCCCTTGTGGCTAAAGGGATCAGGGGGTATGGTTTCCCTCCGCTAATTTCACATTTGTTGTTTATCCACCCGCCATACTTCAATAACGTTGCACCCGAAAATCCCCATTTGTGGTGCCCACCCCTAATTGACCACTTACCGGTGCTCTCCCGTAATTACCATATATAAGGACCTTCCCCTAAAGGACTATTTAATGTGATGTCCCAAAATTGATCAAGCCCCTAATTTGAGTAGTTGAGTGTATAATCCCAGTACCGTCGATAGAATGCACACAAAAACAAGTGAGAAGATTTGTGATCGGTTCTATGGATGGTCTGTTTCCGCGCTGTATCTCTAAACCAAGTTTAGACTGTGGCAAAGGCCAGTGATCAGCAGGTGATGGAAGAGGAAAACAAATATCTTCCACCAACACAGAAAAATAAGTTTTGTATCAAAAGGGAATAGAGATACTGGATCTGGAATCCTGCAACAGAACGCTACAGGAACTCTGCTGGTCAAGCAGGTCTGTGAAGCAACAGGTCTCATTCCACGTTGCGGGCCGATTCCCAGTGAGGTCGAGCACAGGGAGCTGAATTGTTATAAAGTAGGTAAAGCTATAATGGGGACAGGCAGGGAGAACATGGAATGTGCTGTGTAGCATAGCATATGACTGAGAGTCTGAATGAGATGTTTCGTCTGTCTGTTCGGGAGGACATGATGAAGGTCCTGACGGAACAAATGGGAAGTGAGGAGAAAGATTCCACTGAGAGAAATAGACAGAGGGAGGGTGGGGAACAGATTGACGACACTGGGTGTGAACATATTGTCTGGATGTTGTGGTCTGCCCTAGTTAATTGTGGAAACCTGCAATAAGTATAGGAGCAAAGCGGCCCTTCTGCAGTTTTATAGGGCCCTGGTTAGACCACATCAGGAGAATTGTGTGCAGTTTTACTCCCCTAATTTGAGGAAGGACATCCTTGCTACTGAGGCATGTGCAGCGTAGGTTCCAGAGGTTAATCCCCGGGATGGCGGGACTGCTGTATGAGCAAAGATTGAAGACTGGGCTTGTCTTCGCTGGAATTTAGAAGGATGAGAGGGGATCTTATAGAAACGTATAACATTATGAATGGACTGGACAAGCCAGATACAGGAAAAATGTTCCCAAATGTTGGGAGAGTCCAGAAACAGGGGCCACAGTCAAAGAATAAAGGGAAAGCCATTTAAAACTGAGGTGAGCAATAAAACATTTCAGCCAGAGAGATGTGAATTTGTGGAATTCTCTGCGACAGAAGGCAGTGGAGGCGAATTCAGTGGATGAATTTAAAAGAGTTTTGGATAGAGCTCGAGGGGATAGTGGAATCAAGCGATATGGGGGTTACTGATTGTGGATGGTCAGCCATGATCACATTGAATGGCGGTGCTGGCTCGAAGGGCCGAATGGCCTAGCCCTGCACCTATAGTCTATTGTCTATTGTCTATTGATATGGGGAGAAGGCAGGCACGGATTACTGATTGTGAATGGTCAGCCATGATCACAATGAATGGCGGTGCTGGCACGAAGGCCAAAATGGCTTCATCCAGCACCTATTTTTCTATGCTTTCATGGGTTTACCGGGAAAAGCTGACGGGTGGAGAATTCCATCCCGGATCCAGGGACCAGCTCACAGTGAGTGATAATTGGCCATGAAACCCATTGAACTGAATTAAAAATTCTTACATTTTATTAATGTGTGCTGATTGCGATCTGAACGAAATCTCCGCTGCTCCAGGAAGGCGGATTGCCCATGGGTTGGGCAAACTGCGGTGACCGGTAAACCCTAGCCGACTGCTTAGCAGGCAGCTAGTGTGCTGTGATCAATAACTGAATAAAGCAGTCGTACAACAGCATGTATCTTCCCCAGATTCCAGAGCAGCAATAGTGACGATCAGAGGCACCAAATTTAGAAAAGGAAATGCGGAAACTACCCACTGCGAGGAATTATCCCCAAATGAACAATTGATTGACTACTGGGTATCAGTTCTCGTTCTGTACACCGGATGTCCCCAGTTTCCAAAAGCTGGAAGTTGGGCAACGCCCGGGAATTGACAGTCAAATGAGAGTCAGCGCTTCAGTGTCTGAGGAAATAAAAATAGAAGTTCGCACAGCTCGCAACCGTTGACAAATTAAATCCTTGATATAAAATGTTATTTTCAAGCAAGTGCGGTTGGTTTCTAAATTATGCCCAACCGCGGAAAAGCAATCAGAGGCCAATTCGAGGCTCATCCTCGGCTGTCTTCCAGGCACACAATTCCACTCTATTTATAGTTATAGAGTCAACCAGCACGACGGAAAACCTTATGGGACATGCTGACTATGCCATGAAATAGTTCAGTTAGCTTAGTTCAGTGGGACTGAAGGCTGATAAATCCTCAGCGTCTGATGGTCTGCATCACAGAGTACTCAAGGAGATGGTTCTAGAAATCGTGGACGTATGGGTGAGCATTTTCTAATGTTCAATAGATTCAGGATCAGTTCCTGTGGATTGGAGGGGAGCGAATGTTATCACATTTTTCAAGAAAGGAGCGAGAGGGAAAACCGGGAATTATTGACCAGTTAGCCTGACATCGGTGGTGGGGAAGATGTTGGAGTCAATAATTAAAGAGGTAATAACGGCGCATTTGGATAGCAGTAAAAGGATTGGTCCAAGTCATCTCACTTGCATAACAAGCTAGTTAGAGAGATAGCTATGTAGCCTGTTAACTATACAGCTCGACAGCTGGATGGATAGTCAAATTGATAGGTTGCTGGATCCCTCAATAGGCGGAAAGCTGCTTTACTAGTTAGCATGACAGCTAGATAGCTGGATATCAAGTTATGTACATTGATAGCCAGCGGGAAAGACAGCCAGAGAGCGTGTTAGCTCTCCACATAGCTAAAAAGCTGAATTGCTAGATCGCTTGAACGTTAGACAGATGGGTGGCGAGATAGCTGGATCTCTGCACAGCAAAATAGTTAGGTAGTTTTGTAGGCAACTCTTTGTGGAGTGCCCTCTCTCGCTCACTCGCTTTCTGGCGGCCGCGTGAAAGGGAGAACGAGAGACTCCTAGTTGGATCCAGCTAGATAGGTGCTAAATCTCTGTAAAACTCACTTGCTATCTGTCTACTGAACCATCTACTGGTGTGGCTGGCTAGATGCCTAGCTCACTAGCCATCTAGCAAAGCTCTACCAAGCTAAACCGCTATCTGGCCGTCAAAGCGGTTGGCTAACAATGGCTAACACGAGGAAAGCTGGAGGCCCAGATGGTATATCTGGGCGATTACTAAAGTCTTGTGCTATTCAGCTTGCTCCAGTGCTCACCACAATATTCAACCTCTCCTTGGCCATGTCCGTGGTCCCTGGATGCTTCAAAAGATCCATCAATGTACCGGTGCCAAAGAATGCCTCCCCAGCGTGTTTAAATGACTACCGAACGGTGGCCCTCACCTCGGTTGTTATGAAATGCTTTGAGAGGC
>NW_027602335.1:0-39310 GCF_053455715.1 Rhinoraja longicauda
AGGTGGGACTAGTGTAGATGGGGCATGTTGGTCGGTGTGGTCAGGTTGGACTAGTGTAGAAGGGGCATGTTGGCCTGTTTGGGCAGGTTGGGTCGAAGGGCCTGTTTCCACGCTCTTTGACTCTGGCTCTATGAGTCTATGGGAGTGGGAACCGTAGTATTGTTTAGTATAGAGATACAGCGTGGAAACAGTATCTTCGGTCCACCGAGTCTGTACCGACCAGCGATCCCCGCACACTAACACTCTCCTACACACTCTAGGGGATAATTTACAATCTTTACCGAAGCCAATTCACCCTCAAACCCGCACGTGTTTGGACTGTGGGAGAAAACCGGAGCACCCGGAGAAAACCCACGCAGGTCACGGGGAGAACGTGCAAACTCCGTTCAGACGGCACCGGTGGTTGGGATGGAACCCGGGTTTCTGGCGCTGTGACACAGCAACTCTATCGCTGCGCCAAAGGTATCGGACATTTTAATTTCGGCACCGGACACCAAAGCTTATACTGAAGAATTTCATTTTGTGTGTCCGACCCCCAGAGGGAGGGAGTGTATGACGGTAGGGTGCGGAGGGAGGGACGGAGGATGTGCGTGACGGGACGATGCGGAGGGAGGGAGGGAGTGTATGGCGGTGCGGAGGGAGTGAGGGAGTGTGTGACGGCCCGGTGCGGACGGAGGGCGAGAGTGTGTGACGGGGCGGTGCGGATGGAAGGAGTGAGGGAAGGACTGAGGGAGTCTGTGACAGTAGGGTGCGGTGGGAGGGAGGGAGGGAGGGAGGGAGGGAGGGAGGGAGGGAGGGAGGGAGGGAGGGAGGGAGGGAGGGAGGGAGGGAGGGAGGGAGGGAGGGAGGGAGGGAGGGAGGGAGGGAGGGAGGGAGGGAGGGAGGGAGGGAGGGAGGGAGGGAGGGAGGGAGGGAGGGAGGGAGGGAGGGAGGGAGGGAGGGAGGGAGGGAGGGAGGGAGGGAGGGAGGGAGGGAGGGAGGGAGGGAGGGAGGGAGGGAGGGAGGGAGGGAGGCAATGGTGTTATTTTTTCTGCTTAATCTGCATCTTTGAGCAAGGGGGAGATTGGGTGAATGTGAGGGGCCTGGGGTCCCGGAGCGGGGCCGGCGATGGGATCATCCGCCCGGGACTGACAGCTGGAAGATGCGGCGGTGAATGTGAGGAGCCGGAGCCCGGAGCGGAGAGACTGCGGCCGCCCTCAGGGATGCGCTCAGGGCGCGGGTTTAATAATGAGCCGCAGCGCTGAGGTGACCGGATATTTCACCGCGCTCTTCACCTGCTCCCTGAACTTGGACTGGGTCGCCGCGTAAATAAATGTGTTGGTGCAGCAGCTAAGATTACTCAGCAAATACCCGACGTTGTTAAAGATATATTGAGAATCATTCGGATCATTCCCAATCCCTGTGATCTGATAATAGACGAAGTTTACAACCGTCGTCAGCCACAGGAGGATGAAGCTGCCGGAGATGGTGAAGAGTAAAACCACAGACCTCCTCCTGCTCTCCATCTCCGGGTCACTGCGCTTCTCCCCCTTGCTCTGACCCCTCAGCCCCTGACGGACCCGACTGGCCACTAAAATGTGCCGGACTGTCAGAGCGTTGAGCAGCAGGATCACAGCGAAAGGGAGGAACGGAGTTAAAACCGTGTCGATCCAGTCAAATGCCATCCACCCGGGGTCAGTGTAATAACTGTCCACTGGGTAACAGCCCCGCGGGACATTGTCGATGGTTGTCCAGGGTTCATTTGTGAAGTAGCGGGGAACGTTTTTCAGACACAGCAGAACGCCGGCTGTTGCGAGAACCGCAGCCGCAGTTTTCCCGGTGCAATATTTAGTTTTCAGCTTCTGGCAACAAATGGCGACAAAGCGATCAAAGGTGAAAGTGACGGTGAACCAGACAGAACAGTCTGTAGCTGCAGACCTCAGTACTTCGTTAACACTGCACACAGGGGTGAGGGACAGGACACTCCAATAAAAGTAATGGTATCGGATCCGAGACAAAATGACCTCGGTGATCAGGGTGAGTAGATCGGCCGCTGCCATGGCCACCAGGTAGCGAGTGGTGCAGGTGGAGAGGCCGCACTTTCCCCGGGACAGGATCACAATCGCCACTAAATTCACTGCGGAAAGAGAAGGGGAGCGGACACTGGGCATTACTGAACACGGTCTCCGGGGCTGAACACCGGCTCCACTTTCAGCTGGAGATCAGGAGTGTTGGAGTCGGTGCGCGGTTGCAGGTTTAACAATGTCAGACCCGGCTCCGACTGTGCCCGTCCTGCCTGCTTCAGGGGAGAGGAGATAAGCGATGGGCGGGGTAAAGGGAGGGGAGGGAACGAGCAGCTGCCCGCTACAATAGGCGGAATGGTCCTGTCTACTGTTATCCCCGCTCACAGTCTCTGATCGGGCCGGTTTCACAGACTTAACCGTGACCGGCCGCGTTTAAGCAGGGCTCTGGGAACTCGGCATCTGATGGGGACGAGGAGGGTTCCAGAGGGAAGGCAGGGACAACTTAGGATCCGGCAGCAGAGTGGGTCCGTTAATGGATTCATTCCTCACTTCGGTAACAACACACGCCGGTAGATCCGCGGCCACCGGTTCAGGAGATCGATCCAATTATTGACCAACAGGCGGGTGGAATCCGACTGTGACAGACTCCACAGTGAGACGTGTCCACAGGAGCGGGTGTTCACTCTGATTAATAACTCAGACACAGTGAACTTCACAATGTAAACCCTTCCCAGTCACACCGTCCCGGAGATCTGCCTGTCCCGAACACTGGGACAACTCTGGGCAAAGTCCCACTGAAGGCAAGAACAACATTCTAGTGGGTCCCGGCAGTGGGAGAAAAAGAGGGTTAGTTTCGGCTGTCTGAAAATAAGAAAAATAACAACGTTAATTCATATACTTCACATATTCTTGTACAACGATCATCAGTTGGGAATAATGTAACACGATCAGAATCAGGTCAACACCGGTTAACAGACGGAGTTATAAAACTTGAATTGTTCTGCTCACTTACCAGGGACTCCAACGGCAGCAATGATCACGTACAAGATTTTCTACACGTTGTCATATTGCAAAAGCTTTCCCCCCATTTTCTCTGCCCAGCGACGTGTCCCCGTGAGCTCCCGGTAATCTCTCGGAATGAAATGCTGGGGCAGAACATTCCCGGAGATTTTATACCATTTTCCGTCTCCACCGGGACAGTGAAGTTTCAACTGAGTTAAAAAAATAGAGCTTTTCAAATGATTCGCAAACAGATGACATCAGCCAAGAGAAATCCCTACTGAGACAGGTCGTGATTTATTCAGGGAATTGTTTGAGAAATTCCGAAGACTGGGAATGGTGGCGATACTGAGGGATGGAAATTGGGAGCGGCATTTTTCCAGCAAAGGGAATATTGTTTCAAACTCCATCTGGTCCAACTCTCCGCCTCATGTTGTTTGTCTGATTTCATTCAATCCGTTTCACTCACTAAGGCAATCCCAAATTCCAGGGACCCTCTCATGGCTTCTGGTGCCCAGTTTGAAGGTGGACTGGGCGACATTTGTCCACAGGTTGAGGAATTAGATCAACAGATCACCTCGCACTAAAGTGGCCCCTCCACTCTGCTTCACCACTCAATATGATCGCGGTTTAACTGACTGCAACCTCACCCCCACACTCCCGGCGAGGCCGGTAACCATTCACTCCTTGCTTGCCTGCGGTGGGGCTGATTTTGCGCCGGGACAATAACATCCTCTGCCTTCGTCACCTCTGAGGAGGAACGACCCAAAGACTCTCAACACTCAGAGAACAGAAATATTGTGGCTTCAGAATTGTCCGAAACCCAAATAAAACAGCGAATGATGCGGCACATCTCCCTCCTCCCTTTCTCTCTCCATCCTCCATTTCTCTCTCCCTCCTCCCTTTCTCTCTCCCTCCTCCCTTTCACTTTCCCTCCTCCCTTTCTCTCTCCCTCCATCCTTACTGCTGTCGCTCTCTCTGAACTATCACTCTCTCCTACCATCTGTATTCTTCTTCTCTGTTCCGCCATCTCTCTGTCAACCTCTCTCTCCTAACCACCACCCTTCCTTCTCACTCCCATTGCATTTATCCCTCCGTTTCTTTCTAACTATCTGACCCTTCCATCGCTCCGTTTTGCCAACGCACGCGATCTGAACTCCGCTCTCTTTTCATGTTCCCACTCTCCCTTTGATACTTAACTCTCCCTCCATCTCTTCTTTCGTCTTCTCCGCTATCTCTTCCTTTCATCACTGTACTCCCTATCTGTCTCTCTCTTTTCCCCAACCCTCCTCCTGCTCGCCCTGACCTCTCTCTCCAAGGCCTTTCTTGCGAAGTGCGGTTAAAACGGCTAGCTACCATGAGATGTCTCTCTATCTCCAGATATGGTCTCCTTTGCATCGGCGTGGTCAAGTGGAGACTCGGCGACCGTTCAGCCGAACACTTACCGTCGTTCCGTCAAGGCCTCCCGGATCTTCCCGTTGTGACTCGCCTTCCCACACTGACCTTTCTGTCCTTTGCTTCCTCTATTGCTACACTGAAGCGACATGCAAACTGAAAGAACGCCACTTCATATTCCGCCCTTGGTGCCTTGCAGCAATAGACAATAGGTGCAGGAGGAGGCCATTCGGCCCTTCGAGCCTGTACGCACCGCCATTCAATGTGATCATGGCTGATCATTCTCAATCACTACCCCGTTCCTGCCTTCTCCCCATACCCCCTGACTCCGATATCCTTAAGAGCTCTATCTAGCTCTCTCTTGGGTGCATTCAGAGAATTGGCCTCCACTGCCTTCTGAGGCAGAGAATTCCTAATGGTATGAACTTTGAATGATCCAATGTTAGGTAACTAAGTGCAAATTCCCACTTCCCCCTCGCTCTTCCTCGTGCTTCATCCGGACTCGCACCAATACATCCCCTCCACCACATCTTCAACCGATATTACTTCCTCTTTCTTTATATTTCTATCCTGCTCAATCCTTATCTCGCAACTTTTATCTTTTAACCTCTGGTCTCAACAACCTGACTATGAAAAAGGTATTCATCATTCAACTCGCTTTGTCCTGCTGTTCCAGCCTTCTCCAGCTTCCCACCAGAATCAGTCTGAAGAAGGGTCTCGAACCGAACTTCACCCATCCATGTCCTTAGCAGGCTTAGCCAGTTCGGCGTGCCCTCTACAACTCTCACCAACATCTACAGATGCACCATAGAAAATATTTTATCAATATGCATCACAGCTTGGTTTGGGAACAGCTCCATATAAGAACACAAGAAATTGCTGCGATTTGTCCAGACCATCACACAAAGCAACCTCCCATATATTGACTCAATTTATAAACCACGCTGCCTCGGCAAGGCCAGCAGCATAATCAAGGACGAGTCGCACCCTTGCCACTCCTGCTTCTCCTCTGTCCCATCAGGCAAAATGTACAGAAGTGTGAAAATGCACACCTCCAGTTTCAGGGTCAGTGTCTTCCCAGCTGTTATCAGGCAACGGAATCATCCCACCACAACCAGACAGCAGTGCTGAACTACGATCTACCTCTTTGTTGATCCTCGGACTATCCTCGATCGGATGCAGGTTTAACAATGTCCGACCCGGCTCCGACTGTGCCCGACCTGCCTGCTTCAGGGGAGAGGAGATAAGGCGATGGGCGGGGTAAAGGGAGGGGAGGGAACGAGCAGCTGCCCGCTACAATAGGCGGAATGGTCCTGTCTACTGTTAACCCCGCTCACAGTCTCTGATCGGGCCGGGTTCACAGACTTAACCGTGACCGGCCGCGTTTAACCAGGGCTCTGGGAACTCGGCATCTGATGGGGACGAGGAGGGTACCAGAGGGAAGGCAGGGACAAGTTAGGATCCGGCAGCAGAGTGGGTCCGTTAATGGATTCATTCCTCACTTCGGTAACAACACACGCCGGTAGATCCGCGGCCACCGGTTCAGGAGATCGATCCAATTATTGACCAACAGGCGGGTGGAATCCGACTGTGACAGACTCCACAGTGAGACGTGTCCACAGGAGCGGGTGTTCACTCTGATTAATAACTCAGACACAGTGAACTTCACAATGTAATCCCCTCCCAGTCACACCGTCCCGGAGAGCTGCCTGTCCCGAACACTGGGACAACTCTGGGCAAGGTCCCACTGAAGGCAAGAACAACATTCTAGTGGGATAAAAAGAGGGTTAGTTTCGGCTGTCTGAAAATAAGAAAAATTACAACGTTAATTCACTGAGAGGATTGATATACTTCACATATTCTTGTACAACGATCATCAGTTGGGAATAATGTAACACGATCAGAATCAGGTCAACACCGGTTAACAGACGGAGTTATAAAACTTGAATTGTTCTGCTCACTTACCAGGGACTCCAACGGCAGCAATGATCACGTACAAGATTTTCTCCACGTTGTCATATTGCAAAAGCTTTACCCCCATTTTCTCTGCCGAGCGACGTGTCCTCGTGAGCTACCGGTAATCTCTCGGAATGAAGTGCCCGGGCAGAAATTCCCGGAGAATTTATACCATTTTCCGTCTCCACCGGGACAGTGAAGTTTCAACAGAGTTAAAAAATAGAGATTTTGAAATGATTCGCAAACAGATGACATCAGCCAAGTGAAATCCCTGCTGAGACAGGTCGTGATTTATTCAGGGAATTGATTGAGAAACTCCAAAGACTGGTAATCGGGGCGATACTGCGCGATGGAAATTGGGAGCGGCATTGTTCCAGCAAAGGGGATATTGTTTCAAACTCCATCAGGTCCAACTCTCCGCCTCATGTTGTTTATCTGATTTCGTTCAATCCGCTTCACTCACGAAGGCTATCCCAAAATTCCAGGGACCCTCTCAGGGCTTCTGGTGCCCAGTTTGAAGGTGGACTGGGTGACATTTGTCCACAGATAGAGGAATTAGTTCAACAGACCACCTCGCAATAAAGTGGCCCCTCCACTCTGCTTTACCACTCAATATGATCGCGGCTTAACTGACTGCAACCTCACCACCACACTACCGGCGAGGCTGGTAACCATTCACTCCTTGCTTGCCTGCAGTGGGGCTGATTTTGCGCCGGGACAATAACATTCTCAGCCTTCATCACCTCTGAGGAGGAACGACCCAAAGACTCACCACACTCAGAGAACAGAAACATTGTGGCTTTAGAATTGTCCTCAACACAAATAAAAATGATGCGGCACATCTCCTTCCTCCCTTTCTCTCTCCCTCCTCCCTTTCTCTCTCCCTCTTCTCTGTCTCTCTCCCTCCTCTCTTTCTCTCTCCCTCCATCCTTACTGCTGTCGCTCTCTCTGAACTATCACTCTCTCCTACCGTCTCTATTCTTCCTCTCGGCTCTGCCATCCCTCTGTCAACCTCTCTCTCCTAACCCCCCTCCTTCTAACTCCCATTGCATTTATCCCTCCGTTTCTTTCTAACTATCTGACCCTTCCATCACTCCCTCCATCTCTTCTTTCGTCTTCTCCGCTATCTCTTCCTTTCATCACCGCACTCCCTATCTGTCTCTCTCTTTTCCCCAACACTCCTCCTGCTCGCCCTCACCTCCCTCTCCAAGGCCTTTCTTGCGAAGTGCGGTTAAAACGGCTAGCCACCATGGGATGTCTCTCTACCCCGTTCCCTCACACTTCAATAGCCCTTCCAGGTGAGGCTGTTGTTCACATGCACCTCATCTAATCCCTTCTATTGCATGCGGTGTTCCAGCTATGGTCTCCTTTGCATCGGCGTGGTCAAGTGGAGACTCAGCGACCGTTGGGCCGAACACTTACCGTCGTTCCGTCAAGGCATCCCGGATCTTCCCGTTGTAACTCGCCTTCCCACACTGACCTTTCTGTCCTTTGCTTCCTCTATTGCCACACTGAAGCGACATGCAAACTGAAAGAACGCCACTTCATATTTCGCCCTTGGTGCCTTGCAACAATAAACAATAGACAATAGACAATAGGTCCCGGAGGAGGCCATTCGGCCCTTCGAGCTAGCACCGCCATTCAAAGTGATCATGGCTAATCATTCTCAATCACTACCCCGTTCCTGCCATCTCCCCATACCCCCTGACTCCGCTATCCTTAAGAGCTCTCTCTAGCTCCCTCGAGTGTATTCAGAGAATTGACCTCCACTGCCTTCTGAGGTAGAGAATTCCTAATGGTATGAACTTTGAATTATCCAATGTTAGGTAACTAAGTGCAAATTCCCACTTCCCCCTCGCTCTTCCTCGTGCTTCATCCGGACTCGCACCAATAAATCCCCTCCACCACATCTTCAACCGATATTTCTTCCTCTTTGTTTATAATTCCATCCTGCTCAATCCTTACCTCGCACCTGAAAATGAAAACGGTATTCACCCGCTCATCGTTCAACTCGCTTTGTCCTGCTGTTCCCCCGTCCCACCACAATCAGTCTGAAGAAAGGTCCCGAACCGAAACTTCACCCATCCATGTCCTTAGCAGGCTTAGCCAGTTCCGCGTGCCCTCTACAACTCTCACCAACTTCGGCAGATGCACCATAGAAAGTATTTTATCAAGATGCATCACAGGTTGGTTTGGGAAAAGCTCCATACAAGAACGCACGAAATTGATGTGAATTGTCCAGACCATCACACAAACCAACCTCCGTAATATTGACTCAATTTATAAACCACGCTGCCTCGGCAAGGCCAGCAGCATAATCGAGGACGAGTCGCACCCTTGCCACTCCTGCTTCTCCTCTCTCCCAAAAGGCATAGAAGTGTGAAAATGCACACCTCCAGTTTCAGGTACAGTATCTTTCCAGCTGTTATCAGGCAACGGAATCACCCCACCACAACCAGAAAGCAGTATCTATATCTTTGTTGACCATCGGACTATCCTTGATCGGATTTTGCAGGCTTTACCTTGCACTGAACGTTATCCCCTTATCATTTATCTATACTCCGTAAATGGCTCGATTGTAAGAACGTATTTTGTTTCAACTGACTGGGTAGCACGCAACAAAATATTTTCACGGTACCTCGGTACACGTGACAATAAACTGCACTAAACTGACATACTCAACTAGATTTCTCCAGAGGTGCAGCCTGACTCGCATTGGATATTGATTGTGTGTGACAGTGTGAGTGTGCGAGTCCGTGCAAGAGTGTGTTAGCACGTGTATGCAAGTGTAAATGTGTGAGATTGTGCAAATGAGTCGGTTTGTGTGTGTATGCGTTAGTGTATGCGGTTGCAGGAATTTCAATGATACATTATTATCACGTACCCAGGTAGAGTGAAATGCTTAGTTTTGCACACAACCCGGTAACATCATGTAGCAGACCTCACCTAGGCAGTACAAAAGTGTCGCCACATTTTGACGCCGACAGTTACAAACGCTCCCTGCCGCCGCACGGCGGGTCGCCCCCGTCGTTCTCGGCGGCCTTCCTCGCTCTCCGACGGTTCACCTCGCTCTCTGCGGTTCCTCGCAGCTCCCACCTCGCTCCCGAGGTGTGGTTCTCATCGCCATCCTCGGTGGGCGAGCCGGGCCGACCGGGCCGACTAAGGGCTTGGCCCCGCTCACCGGGAACACTCCCGGCCACGCTGCGCTGCGCTGCTGGCCGCGAACATCCAAGGATACACTCAATCACAAAACGTGCACGTGTGCATGCGGGTCTGCGTCCGAGAGTGCGGTAGAGTATGTAAGAGTGCCTATATTTGTGTGTGTGTGAGTGTGTGTGTGTGTGTGTTTGTGCGTGTGCGTGTGAGTGCATCACTGTGGTGTATTACTGATGGAATAACATATTGTAGGTTAGTACTGATGGAGTGACATGCTCCAGTGTTGTACTGATGGAGTGTAACACTGTGGAGTAGTACTGGTGAATGGCCTACTCCTGCACCTATTGTCTATTGTCTATTGTCTATTGTACTGATGGAGTGGAATAGTACTGGTGTAATGACGTACTGTGGAGGTGTATTGAAGGAATGACACGCTGTGGGGTAGCACGGATGTAACAGCACATTCTGTTGGAGTGACGCAGCAATACTGATGGACTGACACGCTCTGCGGTAGTACCGTTGCGATGAAAAACTGTGGTGAAATAATGATGGAATTACACACTATGGAGTCGCAGCGATGGGTTAGCACACTGTGGGGTAATTCGGTTGGAATGGCAGATTTGAGGTAGTCCTGATGGTGTGAAACACTTTGGGGAGTACTGATGGAAGAAAAAACTGTGGGGAGTACTGTTGGAGTGACACGTTCTAGGGTTGCACTGGAGTGACATGATGTGGGGCAGTACCGGTCAAGTGTAACAATATGGAGTTGTATTGATGCAGTGAGACACTGTGTGGTTTCACCGACGGAGTGACACACTGAGCGGTAGTACTATTGTGATGACAAACTGTGGTGTAGTACTAATGCAGTGACACACTGTTTGGTAATACTGATGGAATGACACTATTTGTGGCAGCACTTATGGAGTGACCCACTGGGATAGTCCTGATTGAATGATAAACATCGGGTAGTGCCAATGGCGTGAGGCATTGTGGGGAAATACTAATAGAGTGAAACTGTGGGGAATTACTGATGGAGTGACACAGTGAGATAGGGCTGATGGAGTGACATACTGTGGGGAATACTGATGGAGTGACACTGCGAGGAAGTACTGATGGTTGACACTGTGGGGTAGTACTGATGGAGTGACACGCTGCGAGGTAGTACTGATGGAGTGATAATGGATTGTTCTGATGGAGAGTCGCACAGTGGCGTAGCACTGATGCAATGATAACCCGAGCGGTATTCCTGATGGTGCGATGCTCAATGGGGAGGCACTGATGGAGTGGCACAGTGCAGGGTGTTACAGATAGAGTAACAAAATATATTTTATTACTGATGCAGTGGCACATTGTGGGCAGTGCTGGTGGAGTGACACACTTTGAGGTAGTACTGATGGAATGGCACACTATGTGGCAGTACTGACGCAATAGCATACTGTGGGAGAGTACTGATTGTGTGACACCCTGCGGTGTAGTACTGTTGGATAGACATATACCAGAGTAATACTGGTGGATTGAAACACTGTGGGGTAGTACTGATGGAAGGACTCGTTGTGTAGTACTGATGGAGTGACACACCGTTGGATAGTACTGATAGAGTGACACCCTGTGTGGTAGTATTAATGGAATAATACACAAGGTGGTACTGATGTTGAAAAACACTGTGGGTGTGTATTGATGGAATGGTATATAGTGCGGTAGTACCAATGAAGTGACACGCCCTAGTGTTGTACTGATGGAGTGACATAGTGTGTTCTAGTAATGATCGTCTAACACACTGTAGGCTTGTATTGATGGAGTGATGACCAGTGGGGTAGTATTGATGGAGTGACACAATGTGGGCAATGGAGCAATACACTTTGGGGTTATACTAGTGAAGTGACAAACCGTGGGCAGGCACTGATGGAGTAAAACATTTTGGTGTATTACTGATAGAGTGACACAGTGTGCGGTAGTACTGATGGAGGAAGAAGCGATATGGTAATACTGATGTCGTGGCACACTGTCGGACAGTATTAATGGTGTAAAACTAAATGGGGCAGTACTACATCATACTACACTATGATGTAATGATACATTATAGTGTAGTTCTGATGGAGTGACACATTGGGGGGAGAACTGATGGAATGACGCACTGTGGGATTGTACTGATGGAATGACTATCCATTTGCTAGTACTGATGCAATGGCATTCTATGGGATAGTACCGAATGAATGACACGTTGTGATGCAGTAATGATGGAGTAACCGACGATGTGGTAGTACTGATGGAGTGACATGCTGTGGGATAATGCTTATGGATTAGCATCCTGTGGGGTAGTAGTGAAGGACTGGTATATTTTGGGGTAGTACTGATATAGTGACACATTCGATGGTATTATTGAAGGGGTGAAAAACTGTGGGTAGAACTGATGAAATTACAGTACTGACAGAGTGAAACACCGTCGGGAAGAAATGATGGAATGACATACTGTGGGGTTGTATTGATGAGTGTGACACGCTCTTGAGTCACAGTCTGTCCTGTTTACTCACCTGCCATCCACGCCCACCACGTTAAGCCAACCCCCCCCCCCACCTGCTCCAGATCACCAATCAAGCCAGCATATAAACCCTTCCTGCACACACACACTTTGCCAGATTGTTCTTAGCCCTGATGCAAGACTCTCCAGCATTCTCTCGGACTGATTTCCCGTTGCCGACCCTGCCTGCTCCCGACCTTCATGCCTCGTCGTAGCCCTGGTGAACGCTTCAGTCTTCTGTCCTCGACCACGAGCAGGGAGAAATAAATCTCATTCTAAAACTACTTCCTTGGATCCGTGTGCTGCATTTGGGTCTACCTGCGGTCCGTTACATAACAATCTGGCCAAGACATGGACCCAGCACACACAGCGTCACCACTGAATCGCTTTGAGCGGGTCGAGAGTGCGCTCCAACAGCAGCAGGAGGGTTTTGCCAACTCTGTCGCTGATACTCGCCGGAGTGTTTCCGTCTTGGAGCACACAATGACCACATTAGCCAACCAGATGCAGCAGTTGACCGCGGCGCTAACGCAACAGACAGCTGCAGCTTCAACAGCTGCTCCTGTGCAACCTGTGCCTCAGCCCTCACCACCCAGGAACTCCCTTGAACCCCTGGTGGGGCTGCCAGAACGCTATGCCGGAGATCCTAAAGGCTGTGGGCCTTTTCTCACAAACTGTTCGATCCTGTTTTCCAAGCAACCCCGTACCATCGCCAGGGAGGAGGCGAGGGTGGCCTTCGCCATTACCCACATGACAGGCAGAGCACAGTTGTGGAGAACAGCCGAATCGGATCGTGGGACGCCAGCCTGTTCTTCCTTTCGGGCTTTCTCTGAGGAGCTTCGCAAGGTTTTCTGCCTGGGGCCTGAGAACTCCGACGAAGGTCGAGGCCTTTTTCACCTGTGTCAGGGGGTTCGGACCGTGGCTGACTACTCCATTGATTTCCGTACTCAGGCTCGTCGGAGTAACTGGAACAATTCCGCTTTATGTGACGCTTTCCTGCATGGATTAGCTGACTATGTTAAAGACGAGCTGGTCTCCTATGAACTACCTGCCACGCTCGATGGGGTCATTGAGCTCGACTGCCGGGTTGACCTCCGGATTCAGACACGGAGACGGGAGAGGCCTATCAGGGGCCCGCAGAACATTATTCCCGGGGCCGCCCCTGGGTAGCCGCTGCTTCAGCCAGCACAGCCAGACCAGCCGAACAACCGCCTGAGGGGGCAGATCCGATGCAGCTGGGTCGTTCCCACCTATCTACGGAGGAACGGCAGCGCCGGCACCGGAACAACCTCTGCCTCTACTGTGGCCAGGGTGGCCATTTGCTCGCCAGCTGTCCGGCAAAAGGGAGGGCTCATCAGATGTTTACCCTCTCCTGTCGTCCCGGTTCCCGCAACGTCAAGGCTGACGCCCTATCCCGCCGCTTTCCTGATGAAGAGGGGCCTTCCCCAGAGTCCGACTCCATCCTTCCTGCTCCGTGCCTGGTTGCTGCAGTTCCCTGGGCGATCGAGGAGAGAGTGAGGGCCGCCCTGGAGGACCAGCCCGGTCCCAGCCCTGTCCCCCGGGTCACTTGTTTGTTCCCCAGGCTCTCAGGGGGGATGTCCTCAAGTGGGCCCACGACTCCTGTCTCTCCTGTCATCCCGGCATCCAGAGGACTAAGGACGTCGTCCAACAACGTTGCTGGTGTGCCACGCTGGATGAGGATGGCCGGGGGTATGTCAACGCCTGCCCAATTTGCAACCAGCACAAGCCATCCCATACGGCTCCTGCCGGACTTCTGCAGCCCCTGCCTGTGCCTCATCGCCCGTTGTCCCACATATCCCTGGACTTTGTCACCGGTCTGCCGCCCTCGGACAATAATACCACCATCCTGACAGTGGTAGACCGGTTTAGTAAGATGGCACACTTCATCCCTCTCCCAAAGCTGCCATCCGCCAAAGAAACAGCCATGGTCATCCTCCAACATGTGTTCCGGCTCCACGGTCTACCAGTTGATGTGGTTTCCGACCGGGGGCCCCAGTTCACATCCGTTTTCTGGAGGGGGTTTTGCAAGCTGCTGAGGGCCACAGTCAGCTTATCCTCCGGCTTTCACCCCCAGACCAACGGCCAGATGGAGAGAAATAATCAGGAGATGGAGACGACCCTGCGGTGCATGGTCTCTCAGAACCCCTCCTCCTGGTCCCGTCTGCTCCTGTGGGTGGAGTACGCCCACAACACATTGACCAGCTCGGCCACTGAACTTTCTCCATTTCAGTGCGCCTATATCCTGTCCGTCTGTCCAGTCCTTCATCCGCCGTTGCCATCGAACCTGGGTCCGAGCACGAGCTTCTCTGATGCGTGCGGCGGACCGCTACTCGGTAGCAGCCAACAGACGCCGCTCTCCAGTCCCCACCTACCAAATTGGCCAGAAGGTTTGGCTGTCCACACGAGACCTCCCTCTTCAGGTGGAGTCCAAGAAACTGGCACCCAGGTTCATCGGTCCCTTCGAGATTGAGAGGATCATCAACCCAACGGCGCTGAGACTGAAGCTTCCTCGGACCATGAGGGTCCACCCGAAGTTTCACGTCTCCAAGGTGAAGCCGGTCCGGGAGAGTCCCCTTTCGCCACCAGCTGCACCACCGCCACCTCCACGCGTCATCGATGGGGGCCTTGTCTACACGGTCCGTCGCCTGCTGCAGTCCCGCCGCCGCGGGAGGGGCCTGCAGTACCTCGTCGACTGGGAGGGGTATGGTCCAGAGGAGAGGTCCTGGGTCCCTGCCCGACACATTTTCGACTCCCGACTCATCAAGGCCTTCCATCTTCAACACCCCGACCAACCGGCTAGGCCCACTGCATCTTTCAGAGGGGCACCTCGGATAACCGCGCCGTCTGTTGCTCCAGATTCTCCTGAGGAAGAAGACTCAACTGGTGACGAAGAGATTTCCAGTCCCGGGCACACTAGTGCTGGAAGTCTTGAGGGGCCATCCTCTGATGAGGATGATTCCCCCACCAGTCACCTGCCTCCCACCCGCTTGGGACTATGGAATGGGACGGCGCACATGGTATTGGGGGAAGGGTATTGACATGGATAGATAATTGGTTTGCAGACAGGAAGCAAAGAGTAGGAATTAATGGGTCCCTTTCAGAATGGCAGGCACTGGCGAATGGAGTGCCGCAATGCTCGATGCAGGGGCGCAATTGTTTACCATATATATTAATGATTTGGATGATGGAATTAGAAGTAACACGAGCAAGTTTGCAGATGACACAAAGCTGGCTGGAGGTGTGAACTGTGAAGAGGAAGTTAGGAGGTTGCAGGGTGACTTGGACAGGTTGAGTGAGTGGGCAGATGCAAATCAGAGGCAGTATGACGTGGATAAATGTGGGGTTATCCACATTGGCGGCGAAAACAAATAGGGTAATTATTATCTCAATGGTGTCAGATTATAGAAAAGGAAAGAACCAGGGCCACTGTCTAAGAATAAAGGGGAGTCCATTTAAAACGGAGGTGCAAAAAAAAATCACCCAGATAGTTGTGACTTTGTGGAATTCTCTGCCACATAAGACAGTGGAGGCCAATTCACTGGATGCATTTAAAAGTGAGTTGGACAGAGCTCTTGGGGCTAGCGGAATCAAGGGATATGGGGAGAAGGCAGGCAAGGGGTACAGATTGTGGATGATCAGCCATTATCACAATGAATGGCGATGCTGGCTCGATGGGCCAAATGGCCACCTCCTGCACCTATTTATGTATGTTTCTATGTCTCTAATACCCGTTCACTATGTGCCGTCCATTTAATCGACCGGGGCAATTCACCGCAACCATCGTGTCGGCGGTCCACATACCACCACAAAGCTCGGTCATCAACTCTCTTCAAGAACCAAACCCTATGGTACTGTTCATCATTTGCGATGAACTCAAACAATCTAACCTCAGAATGCACAGGTAACTAAAATCAACATCTCTCTCTCTCCCCCAGCACATCTCCCTCGGCAGGGCTTAAGCACTCTGGCCCACACGACCAGTAAATATGCCTACCGTTCCATTTGTCGCTCTCGTTTGTCATCCGATCATTTATTGGTGGTGCACCTACTGGCTTTCAGAAAGATTTAAGAACGAAACACCAACGAAAAGAGCAACACAGCAGTGGTCTGAGGAGACCAGGGGTCTCCATTAGGACTGCCTCAGTCGATGAAGTGGAACTCTTATTAAGCTATTTGCAGTTTTACAGAGCGAAGGCACAGTATTCGGTCCGATTGGACAAGCGTTGCGGAACATTGAGTCGTAATATGAAAGCGATTTATCAGGAAATCCACTCAAGCGAAGTCCGGGCTGCATACAAAGGCTGTGGCAAACCTCAATAATGAGCAGTTAAGGAACGACGAAACAAATCTCCGTCATCAAACAATATAAATCTTTCATGTCAAAGGAGAATACAGATGCTGTAATCTTGAATAAAGAGACATAACTCAGCGGGTCATGCAGCATCCGTAGAAGCAGCTGACGTAAGTTGAAGATTCGGGGCCACGAGACGGAGCACAAGGCATCAATGATTAGAAAGTTGGAAAGTAAATGATGGGGCCGATCAGTGACAACATGTGAATGTTCCTGTGTAGCGTAGTGCATGGCTGGGGATCAGAGTGAAGATGTTCCGTCTGCCTGTACCGGAGGACTGGATGAAGCTCATGACGGAACAGATGGGGAGTGAAGAGAGAGGTTCCACTGAATGGAATAGACAGAGAGTGGGTGGTCAACAGAGTGACGCCACTTGGTGTTTAATGTTATCTGGGCATGTTGGGATCTGTCCTCGTTTGGGGTGGGAATCTGCAATAAAGGGACCAGGAAGATGCATTTCCGTTTACAGGGCAACGGGTCAGGAATGGATATTCCATTCCCGATGCAAAGACGACCTCACAGTGAATAATAATTGCCTATGGGATCCATTGTACTCCAGAACACCTTCCTTCATCATTTATAAGTTCAAGGTGAATGTGGAAAAGATTAGTAGGAACCTGATGGGTAACTTTTTCACGCAAAGGATGGTGGATGTATGGAACAAGCTGCCAGAGGAGGTCGTTGAGGCAGGGACTGTCCAAACATGTAAGATGCAGTTAGACAAGTACATGGATCGGACAGGTTCGGAGGCATATGGGCCAAACGTGGCCAGGTGGGACTCGTGTAGCTGGAACATGTTGGCCGGTGTGGGCAAGTTGGGCCGAATGGCCTGTTTCCACTCGGTATCATTCTATGACTCTATGAGTCTATGCATGAATTGCTATCGGAATTAAGTATCGGTTCTCTCTGAAGGCAGATTTCCCGTGCATTGGGAATGTTGCGGTGATTGGAATGGAACCCCGGCCACCTGCTCGGGATGCAACTGGTGAGGCACCGTTGCCGATTGATGAAATGAGACGCACAAATAGCACAGTGCTTCCCCCGGAGCGGGAACCGGAATAATGACAATCTGATGCAAAAACTCAGGAAACATAAAATCGGAAAATATGCGAGGATTTCTCACGGAATGATATCGCGCGGCCGGACGCCTTGAGACCAGCGGTCCGCTGTCTGTCGAGGGAAGTGTTCGGTTTCATCAAAAAATGCACGTGACGGCTGTTTTACAATAGAGACATTTATCTCTCGTCCTAATCAGAAGCCTTGGATGAAAAGGGAGATTCGCTCTTGGTTAATGTCCTGATCTGAGGCTTTGAAGCAAGATGACCCTGAACGGAACACGAAGGACAAGTGTGATCTCCGCAAGTCAATCAGGGATAAGAGGATTCCAAATCAGGTTGGGGGCTCAATTCAAGCAAGCGACTGCATTGGCTCTGATGACCACCACTGTTTACGAGCCGAACAATGCATCTCTGCTGTTGGATAATCCGCTTTGAACAGGGAAACACTGTTTCATCAATGCGTATTCACCCGCCACCCGATGGTTCTGTCCAATACATCCCGATGGCAGAGATCATAAAGCATGGAGACATATAGCGCGGAAACAGGCCGTGCCGCCCAACATCCACGTGTCGATTAAAATGGACCATCTGATCTAATTCGGTTTGCCCATATCCACGAAAACCTTTCCAAACCGTGTACCCGTCCAAACGTCCTTCACATTGTGTGTGCCTCAGCATGTTTCTGGGCAGGTCGTTTCACATTTCCTCAACCCTCTGAATGAAATAGTTGCCCCTCACGTATATATTAAACTTTAACACCTCTCACCTTAAACCCATGCCCTATCGTGCTTGATTTTCCTACCCTGTTAAATAGACTGTGCATTCACTCCATTCATTCCCCTCATACCCCTTTCGCCTGTAGACGTCACCTCTCAGGCCCCTGTGCTCCTAGGAATAAAGTCCAAACCCGTCCAACGAAGTCCTGTAGCTCAGGTCCTCGAGTGCTGGCAACATTTTCATCAATCAAGCATGATGGCATCTTTCACGAAAATCAATTCTCGGTGAGCGGTCCATCTGGCCCGGTTTTGAAATCGTGCGCCTTTCAACGTATTCGCCGCCATCTGTAAACATTGGTTTGGTGTCAGTTGCAAATATACTAACTATGGGCGCACAGGTAGAGTTGCTGCCTTAAAACGCTTGCAGCTGAAGACCAGGTTTCGATTTCGACTACGGTGCTGTCTGTTCGCAGTTCGTACGTTCCCCCGTGTGTTTTCTCCGAGACCGTCGGTTGCCTACCACACTCCAAAGACCTACAGGTTTGTAGGTTAATTGGCTTGGTATGAGCCAAGTGCATGTAGGATTGAGTTAATACGCGGGGATCGCTGGTTAGTGCGGACTCGATGGGCCGAAGGCCCTGTTTCCGCGCTGTACGTTTAGACTGTGGCAAAGGACAGTGATCAGCAGCTGATGGAAGAGGATAAAACAAATATCTTCCACCGACCCAGAAAAAAAAATCGTATTAAAAGGGAATAGAGATACTAAACCTGGAATCTTGAATCTTGAAGGAATTCAGCTGGTCAAGCAGGTCTATGAAAGCAACATGTCTAATTCGACGTTTCGGACCTACTCCCAGTGAGGTCGAGCACAAGGAGCTGAATGATTATAAAATAGGTAAATGACTCACTGCGATTGTCAGGGAGAACATGGGATGTGCTGCGTAGCATAGCGTATGGCTGAGGGTCGGAATGAGATGTTCAGTCTATCTGTTCGGGAGGACATGATGAAGGTCCTGACGGAACAAATGGGAAGTGAGGAGAAAGATTCCACACAGAAGGAGTGTGGGGGGCAGACTGACGACACTGGGTGTGACCATATCGTCTGGATGTTGAAGTCTGCCCTAGTTAATTATGGACAGCTGCAATAGCGGAGGTAGCGGAGTCAGGGGGTATGGGGAGAAGGCAGGAACGCGGTACTCATTGAGAATGATCAGCCATGATGACATTGAGTGGTGGTGTTGGGTCGAAGGACCGAATGGCCTCCTCCTGCACCTATTGTCTATTGTCTATAATATGAGAGCAGAAAAACGCACTAATGCTAATGGCACGTTGGCCTTCATAACAAGAGGATTTGAGTATAGGAGTAAAGAGGCCCTTCTGATGTTGTATCGGGCCCTGGTGAGACCACAACTAGAGTATTGTGTGCAGTTTTGGTCTCCTAATTTGTCGAAGGACATCCGTGCTATTGAGATAGGTTCCGGAGGATAATCTCCGGGATGGCGGAACTGTCATATGAGGAAAGTTTGAAAAGATTGGGCTTGTCTTCACTGGAATTTAGAAGGATGGGAGGGGATCTTATAGATTGGTAGCTACAGGGCTAGAAAGCTAAGTAGTAGCTGGCTGGCCTGATACCTAGATGGCTGGATAACCAGTGAGCGAGATTTCTAGCCAATAGGATGGACAGCCAGAGAGCGTATTAGCTATCTAGCTAGTTTGCTACCTGGATAGTTAGCTACCCGCATTGCATAACTTGAAAGCTAGATAGCTGGATGTGTAGATAGCTGAATAACTAGATTGCAAGATCGCTAGCTAGATATATACGCAGCTCTTTGTGGGGTGCGCACCCTCTCTCGCGAGGCCCACAGAGGGAGATCTAGTCATATCTAGGTTTGTAGATAGCTACCTTGCAAGCTAAATTGACAGATAGATCGCTCACGTCGGCTATATTTCTAGATGGCAGGATGACTAGATGGCTAAATTGCTTTCTGGCTAGACGTTTGGAAAGCTAGCTGGCTACTTGGGAAATTGATCAGCTGGGAAGCTGGCTCGCTGGGTAGATGGCGAGCTGAATAAAGCCAGATGGCTGGGTGATCAGATGGCGAGATGGCTTGATGAGTAGATGGCTAGAAGGCTTGATGGCAGGCTCGCTAGATAGCCAGATAGCTTAGCAGCTACCTAGATAGATAGATAACTATATGGCTAAATGCCTAGATAGCTAGGTAGCAATAGGAGGTAGGTAGATAGCTAGATTAAATAGCTAGATTCATTGCTACAGAGATAAATGGATAGATAGCTCTATAATTAAATCACTAGATAGCTAGTTAGACTGCTAGCTAGATAGCTGGATAGCTAGATAGGTGGATTGCTCGCCAACAGAATAGATCACTACGTAAATACCTAAATATATGGCTTTAAGAAAATAACTGCAGATGCTGGTACAAATCGATTTATTCACAAAACGCTGGAGTAACTCAGCAGGTCAGGCAGCATCTCGGGAGACAAGGAATGGGTGACGTTTCGGGTCGAGACCCTTCCTCAGACTGATGTCAGGGGGGCGGGACAAAGGAAGGATATAGGTGGAGACAGGAAGATAGAGGGAGATCTGGGAAGGAGGAGGGGAAGGGAGGGACAGAGGAACTATCTAAAGTTGGAGAAGTCGACGTTCATATCGCCGGGCTGCAAACTACCCAGGCGAAATATGAGGTGCTGTTCCTCCAATTTCCGGTGGGCCTCGCTATGGCTCTGGAGGAGGCCCATGACAGAAAGGTCAGACTGGGAATGGGAGGGGGAGTTAAAGTGCTCGGCCACCGGGAGATCAGTTTTGTTAATGCGGACCGAGCGCAGGTGTTCAGCGAAGCGATCGCTTCCAAGGACCCAAACAGTCGTTCCAGGCGAGGCAGAGGTTCACCTGCACCTCCTCCAACCTCATCAACTCTATTCGCTGTTCCAGGTGTCAACGTCTCTGCATCGGCGAGACCAAGCGCAGGATCGGCGATAGTTTCGCTGAACACCTCCGCTCAGTCCGTCTCAACCAACCCGATTTCCAGGTGGCTCAGCACTTCAATTCCCCCTGCCATTTCCAATCTGACCTTTCCGTACTGGGCCTCCTCCATTGTAAAAGTGAGACCCAGCGCAAATTGGAGGAACAGCAACTCATATTTCGCTTGGGTAGTTTACAACCCAGCGGTATCAACTTTGACATCTCTAACTTCAGATAGTCCTTGTTTCCCTCTTGGTCCACTCCCCCTTCCCAGTCCCCCCACTATTCTTCCTGTCTCCGTCTATATCCTACCTTTGTCCGGCCCCATCCCCTGACATCAGTCTGAAGAAGGGTCTCGACCCGAAACGACACCCATTCCTTCTCTCCAGAGATGGTGCCTGACCCGCTGAGTTACTCCAGCATTTTGTGTCTACCTTAGCTAGATAGCTAGTCAGGTAGATATATACACAAAATGCTGGAGTAACTCAGCAGGTCAGGCAGCATCTCGGGAGAGAAGGAATGGGTGACGTTCCGGGTCGAGACCCTTCTTCAGACTGATGTCGGGGGTGGGACAAAGGAAGGATATAGGTGGAGACAGGAAGATAGAGGGAGATCTGGGAAGGAGGAGGGGAAGGGAGGGACAGAGGAGCTATCTGAAGTTGGAGAAATCGACGTTCATACCACCGGGCTGCAAACTGCCCAGGCGAAATATGAGGTGCTGCTCCTCCAATTTCCGGCGGGCCTCACTATGGCACTGGAGGAGGCCCATGACAGAGATGTCAGACTGGGAATGGGAGGGGGAGTTAAAGTGCTGGGCCACCGGGAGATCAGTTTTGTTAATGCGGACCGAGCGCAGGTGTTCAGCGAAGCGATCGCCGAGCCTGCGCTTGGTTTCGCCGATATAAATAAGTTGACATCTAGAGCAGCGGATGCAATAGATGAGGTTGGAGGAGGTGCAGGTGAACCTCTGTCTCACCTGGAAAGATTGTTTGGGTCCTTTGATGGAGTTGAGGGGGGAGGTAAAGGGGCAGGTGTTGCAGCTCGTGCGGTTGCAAGGGAAAGTGCCCGGGTTTGGGGTGGTTTGGGTAGGAAGGGACGAGTTGACCAGGGAGTTACGGAGGGAACGGTCTCTGCGGAACGCAGAGAGGGGAGGGGATGGGAAGATATGGCCATTGGTGGGGTCCCGTTGTAGGTGACGGAAATGTTGGTGGATGATATGTTTGATCCGCTGGCTGGTGGGGTGGAAGGTGAGAACGAGGTAGATATATAACTATATTGATACAGATCTAGATGGCTAGATAGCCACATAGCTAGATAGCCACAGAGCAAGTTAGCATAGCTAACATGGCATAGCATAGCTAGGCTGATAGCAAGTTATCTGGATAACGTGATAGCTAGACTGCGTCGGAAATCGCATTTCTGCGCACATTTTCTCATGAAATTTGAAAAAGTTGTGACGTCGTCGTTCAGGTCCATTGTCGAATCCTTGAATAGCGACCAGTGCTGGATAGAACTCTGTGGGCTTGCGGAATCAATGGATTTGGGGAGAAGGCAGGCACAGGTTACTGATTGCGGATGATCAGCCATGATCACAGTGTATGTCGGTGCTGGCTCGAAGGGCCAAAGGGCATCTTCCTGCACCTATTTTCTATGTCTATAGACTCCATGCAATCCCGGAGTCAGTAATGCGTTCATAAGTTCAGACGTCATTTGAGTAAGTCATTCGGCTCACCTAGTTTGTTCCGCCATTCGATCATGGCTGCTCTATCTTTCCCACTCGAACCTAACTCTAACTTTGACATTCTTACTATTCACGAGCCTGTCTATCCCTGCTTTTAAATTATCTGATGACGGCCTCCACATCCGTCTGTGGCAGAATTCCACAGATTCACCACTCTCTGTGTTACTTGCGAGCGGCACATTCCTTGTATGTGTACATACTTGGCCAATAAATTAATTAATTAATTCATTCATTCATTCATTCATTCATTCATTCATTCATTTATTCTTTCATTCATTCATTATCTGACTAGCCTCAGAATAAAAGGACATACTTTTAAAAATGAGATGATGAGGAATTTATTTCGTCAGTAGGTGGTAAATCTTTGGAATTCAGCCACAGACGGCTGTGTAAACCGTCATTGGGTATTTTTAAAGCGAAGATAGACAGGTTGGTCATCCGTAAGAGTTTCGACGGTTATGGGGAGAAGGCAGGAGTTGAGTGGGAAAGATAGGTC
Source organism: Rhinoraja longicauda (assembly GCF_053455715.1). Taxonomy (NCBI): domain Eukaryota; kingdom Metazoa; phylum Chordata; class Chondrichthyes; order Rajiformes; family Arhynchobatidae; genus Rhinoraja; species Rhinoraja longicauda. The sequence goes on from NW_027602335.1 coordinate 23,391, forward strand.
AGCCATGATTGAATGTCGGAGTAGACTCGATGTGCCAAATATCCTAATTATGCAGCATGACTTATGCACTGAGTGTTATGTTTAACAGTGCACCGCATCATCCACACACAGCGCTGCTCAGTGTATGTACAGTAGCAATATACTGTCACAGCTTCCTCCCGTGTATCAGCAACACACTGTATCATCCACACACAGCGCACCTCAGTGGATGTGCAGTAGCAACATACTGTCACAGCGCCCTGCCGTGGATGAACATCAGCAACACACTTGCAGCATCCACACACAGCGCACCTCAGTGGATGTGCAGTGGCAATATATTGTCATAGCGCCCTCCCGTGGATCAGCAACACGCTGCGTCATCCACACACAGCGCACCTCAGTGGATGTGCAGTAGCAATATACTGTCACAGCGCCCGCTCGTGGATGAACATCAGCAGCACAGTGCAACACTGAGATACAGCAGCCCTCAATGTTTGCACAATAACAGTACATCGGAGCATCAGCGTTGCTGAAGATGGATCTTAAGGTTCCAGTGTGTAACTCATAGATCGCGGCAGCACGTTTAGAATTCTAAATAAGCCATGTAGAATGATTGCCATATTTGATCGAGGCATTGAATATGATTCAGGAAGGCGATATTCAGATTTAGAAAACTATTCTTCGGCCGGTTTTGCAGTTTTGTGTGCAGTTATGATCGCTCTTGTACAGGAAAGGCGTTTTGGAAAAGGTGCTCAAGACCCTTACAAGAACATCTCCTGGAGCATATGAACAAGCAGACGTTGGACTGATTTATTTGGAACACCGGAAATCTTGCAGTGACCTGATAGGTCGATATCAAATTATGTGAGGCACAGATAGGATAAACAGTCCCAAGACAGAAATATCAAATATTAGAGGCCACCTCTTTAAGGCAAAAGGGATTAATTTTAAGCGATGTGTGCAGGGAAAGCTGTTTACACAAAGGGCAGTAAGTGCCTGGAACGCAATGCCGCAGGTGGCCATTAGGTCATAAGGGATAGGAATACAATTAGGCCATTCGGCCAATCAAATCTCCGCCATTCAATCATGGCTGATCTCTCTCCATCCTAACCCCATTCTCCTGCCTTCTCCTCAAAACTTCTGAAACCTGGAGTAATCAAGAATCTATCTACCTACGCCTTAAAATATCCACTTACGTGGCCTACACAGCCTTCTGTGACAAAGAATTCCACAGATTTACCACCCTCTGACTTAATAAATTTCTCCTCATCTTGTTCATATCAGCAAGTCTTTTAATTCTGAGGGAATTACCTCTAGTCCTAGACTCTCCCACTAGTGGAACATGCTCTCCATATCACTCGATCCAAGGCATTCACATATCTGTATGTTTCAATGAGGTCCACACTCATTCTTCTACACTCCAATGAGTGCAGCCCCCCCTGTCGACAAACGCTCATCATAGGTTAACCTATTCATTCCAGGGATCATTCTTGTAAACCTCCTCTGGATCCTCTCCAGGGCCAGCACACCCTTCCTCCGATATGATGCCCAGAATTGCTCACAATGTTCCAAATGCGCCCTTCCCAGCGCCTCAACATTATAATCCCTGTTTTTGAATACAAGCCCTCTTGAAATAATATTAGCATAGATTTTACTTTCTTTACTACCGATTCAACTTGCAGATAATTTTTTGGGAATCCTGAACCAGCTCTCCCAAGTCCCTTTGCATTCCGATTAATGGATTATGTCCCCATTTAGAAAGTAGTCTACGCCATTATTCCTCCGAGAAAAATGCATTACTCTGCACTTTGCCACACTATATTCTATCTGCCATGTCTCTGCCAACTCCCCCAACATGTCCAACTCCTTCTGCAGTCCCTGCTTTCTCACACTACCTGCCCTTCCACCTATTTTCGTATCATCCGCAAACTTTGCCACAAAGCCTTCAATCCCCTCGTCCAATTCATTAATATAAAACGTGAAGTATCGCGGACCCAGCACTCACCCTTGCGGATCTCCACTATTCACTGCTAGCCAACTAGAAAAAAGCCCCCTTTATTGCCACTCTTTCTCTTCTGCCATCTAGCCAGCCTGCTATCCATGCTAGTATCTGACCTTTGATACCGTGCGCTCTCATCTTCCTAAGCAGCCAACGTGTGACACCTTCTCAAAGACTTTCTGAAAATCAAAGTAAACAACATCTACTGACTCTCCTTTGGCTGTCTTGCTATTTACTTCTTCAAATAATTCCAGCAAATTTATCAAGCACGACCTTCCCTTCACAAAGCCGTGCAAACTTTCGCCTATTTCATCGTGAACTTACAAGTACTCTGTCACTTCATCCTGTATAATGGGCCGTAAAATCTTACCAACCACCCCACTGGTGGTGGACGCAGATACAATAGTGACATTTAAGACAAGTTCAGATTTTCAGGCAATGAAGAGATATGCATTATGAATAGGCAGGTAAGGTTGGTCGTATCATGTTCGGCACAGCCATTGTGGGCCGAAAATCGTGTACTTTGTGTAGGAAAGAACTGTAGATGCTGGTTTAAATCGAAGGTAGACACAACATTTTGGAGTAACTCAGCGGGGCATGCAGCATGTCTGGAGAGAAGGAATGGGTGACGTTTCGGGTCGAGACCCTTCTTTAGACTAATGTCGGAGCGTTCGGCGTGAAAGAGATATAATTTTGTTGGAGATAGTGAGACTGGTGGGAGAACTGGGAAGGAGGAGGGATGGAGAGAAGGGGAAAGCAATAGCTAATTGAAGTTAGATAAGTGAATGTTCATACCGCTGGTATGTTAGCTGCCCAAGCGGAATATGAGGTTGTGTTCCACCAATTTGCGCTGGGCCTCACTCTGAAAATGGAGGATGCCCAGGACAGAAAGTTCAGATTGGGAATGGGGGAGCGGGGGTGAGTTAAAGTGCAGAGCAACCGGGTAATCAGGTAGGACTGCGTGGAGCTGTTCAGCGAAACGATCGTCGAGCTTCCGCTTGGTCTCGCCGATATCACTCCATCAGTACTATCCCACAGTATACCGTTACACCAGTACTACCCTACAGTGCGTCACTCCATCAGTACTATCCCACTGTATACCTTTACACCAGTAATACCCCACAGTGCATCACTCCATCAGTACTATCCCACTGTATACCATTACAACAGTACTACCCTACAGTGCGTCACTCCATCAGTACTATCCCACTGTATACCATTACACCAGTACTACCCTACAGTGCGTCATTTCATCAGTGCTACCGCACAGTGTCACTCCATCAATTCTATCCCACATTATGTCACAACAACAGTACTACCGCGCAGTGTGTCACCCCGTCAGAACTACCCCAGAATGTGCCATTACTTCAACACTACCCTACGTTAGGTTACTCCATCAATACTACCTCACAGTATGTCACTCCATCAGTACTACATCTTACTCCATTAGTAGTACCCAAGAGCGTGTCACTCTCATCAGTACAACCCCACAGTATGTCATTCCACCATTTCTTCCCGACGGTGTTTCACTCTGTCAGTACCACCTTAAGTATGTAATTTCATCAGTTCTACCCACAGTTTTTCACCCCTTCAATAATACCATCGAATGTGTCACTATATCAGTACTACCCCAAAATATACCAGTCCTTCACTACTACCCCACAGGATGCCAATCCTTAAGCTTTATCGCACAGCGTGTCACTCCATCAGTACTACCATATCGTCGGTTACTCCATCATTACTGCATCACAGCGTGTCATTCATTCAGTACTATCCCATAGAATGCCAATCAGTAATAGCAAATGGATAGTCATTCCATCAGTACTATCCCACAGTGCGTCATTCCATTAGTTCTCCCCCATTGTGTCACTCCATCAGAACTACACTATAATGTATCTTTACATCAGTACTGCCCCATTTAGTTTCACACCATTAATACTATCCGACAGTGTGCCACGACAACAGTACTACCATATCGCTTGTTCCTCCATCAGCACTACCGCACACTGTGTCACTCTATCGGTAATACACCAAAACGTTTTACTCCACCAGTACCAGCCCACAGTTTGTCACTTCACTAGTAGAACCCCAAAGTGTATTGTTCCATCTGTACTGCCCACATTGTGTCACTCCACCAATACTACCCCACTGGTCATCACTCCATCAATACAAGCCTACAGTGTGTTAGACGATCATTACTAGAACACACTATGTCACTCAATCAGTACAACCCCAGAGCGTGTCACTTCATTGGTACTACCGCACTATAAACCATTCCATCAATACACCCACAGTGTTTTTCAACATCAGTACCACCTTGTGTATTATTCCATTAGTACTACCACACAGGGTGTCACTATCAGTACTATCCAACGGCGTGTCACTCCATCAGTACTACACAATGAGTCCTTCCATCAGTACTACCCCACAGTTTTTCAATCCACCAGTATTACTCTAGTATATGTCTATCCAACAGTACTACACCGCAGGGTGTCACACAATCAGTACTCTCCCACAGTATGCTATTGCGTCAGTACTGCCACATAGTGTGCCATTCCATCAGTACTATCTCAATGTGTGTCACTCCACCAGCACTACCCACAGTGTGCCACTGCATCAGTAATACAACATAGCTTGTTACTCCATCTGTACTGCCCTAAACTGTGCCACTCCATCAGTGCCTCCCCATAGAGCATCGCACCAACACGAATATCATTCGGGTTATCATTGCATCAGTACTACGCCAGCGTGTGACACTCCACCAGAACAATCCATTATTACTCCATCAGTACTACCACGCAGCGCGTCACTCTATCAGTACTACACCACAGTGTCAACCATCATACATCCTCGCAGTGTCACTCCATCAGTATTCCCCACAGTATGTCACACCATCAGCCCTATCTCACTGTGTCACTCCATCAGTAATTCCCCATAGTTTCACTCTATTAGTATTTCCCCACAATGCTTCACGCCATTAGCACTACCCGATGTTTATCACTCAATCAGGACTATCACAGTGGGTCACTCCATAAGTGCTGCCACAAATTGTCATTCCATCAGTATTACCAAACAGTGTGTCACAGCATTAGTACTACACCACAGTTTGTCATCCCCATAGTACTACCGCTCAGTGTGTCACTCCGTCGGTGAAACCACACAGTGTCTCACTGCATCAATACAACTCCATATTGTTACACTGCACCGGTACTGCCCCACATCATGTCACTCCAGTGCAACCCTAGAACGTGTCACTCCAACAGTACTCCCCGCAGTTTTTTCTTCCATCAGTCCTCCCCAAAGTGTTTCACACCATCAGGACTACCTCAAATCTGCCATTCCAACCGAATTACCCCACAGTGTGCTAACCCATCGCTGCGACTCCATAGTGTGTAATTCCATCATTATTTCACCACAGTTTTTCATCGCAACGGTACTACCGCAGAGCGTGTCAGTCCATCAGTATTGCTGCGTCACTCCAACAGAATGTGCTGTTACATCCGTGCTACCCCACAGCGTGTCATTCCTTCAATACACCTCCACAGTATGTCATTACACCAGTACTATTCCACTCCATCAGTACAATAGACAATAGACAATAGACAATAGGTGCAGGAGTAGGCCATTCAGCCCTTCGAGCCAGCACCGCCATTCAATGCGATCATGGCTGATCACTCTCAGTCAGTACCCCGTTCCTGCCTTCTCCCCATACCCCCTCACTCCGCTATCCTTAAGAGCTCTATCCAGCTCTCTCTTGAAAGCATCCAACGAACTGGCCTCCACTGCCTTCTGAGGCAGAGAATTCCACACCTTCACCACCCTCTGACTGAAAAAGTTCTCCCTCATCTCCGTTCTAAATGGCCTACCCCTTATTCTTAAACTGTGGCCCCTTGTTCTAGACTCCCCCAACATTGGGAACATGTTATCTGCCTCTAATGTGTCCAATCCCCTAATTATCTTATATGTTTCAATAAGATCCCCCCTCATCCTTCTAAATTCCAGTGTATACAAGCCCAATCGCTCCAGCCTTTCAACATACGACAGTCCCGCCATTCCGGGAATTAACCTAGTGAACCTACGCTGCACGCCCTCCATAGCAAGAATATCCTTCCTCAAATTTGGAGACCAAAACTGCACACAGTACTCCAGGTGCGGTCTCACCAGGGCCCGGTACAACTGTAGAAGGACCTCTTTGCTCCTATACTCAATTCCACTTGTTACGAAGGCCAACATTCCATTGGCTTTCTTCACTGCCTGCTGTACCTGCATGCTTCCTTTCATTGACTGATGCACTAGGACACCGAGATCTCGTTGAACTCCCCCTCCTCCTAACTTGACACCATTCAGATAATAATCTGCCTTTCTATTCTTACTTCCAAAGTGAATAACCTCACACTTATCTACATTAAACTGCATCTGCCATGTATCCGCCCACTCACACAACCTGTCCAAGTCACCCTGCAGCCTTATTGCATCTTCCTCACAATTCACACTACCCCCCAACTTAGTATCATCTGCAAATTTGCCAATGGTACTTTTAATGCCTTCGTCTAAGTCATTAATGTATATCGTAAATAGCTGGGGTCCCAGCACCGAACCTTGCGGTACCCCACTGGTCACTGCCTGCCATTCCGAAAGGGACCCATTTATCCCCACTCTTTGCTTTCTGTCTGTCAACCAATTTTCTATCCATGTCAGTACCCTACCCCCAATACCATGTGCCCTAATTTTGCCCACTAATCTCCTATGTGGGACCTTGTCGAAGGCTTTCTGAAAGTCGAGGTACACCACATCCACTGACTCTCCCTTGTCAATTTTCCTAGTTACATCCTCAAAAAATTCCAGTAGATTTGTCAAGCATGATTTCCCCTTCGTAAATCCATGCTGACTCGGAATGATTCCGTTACTGCTATCCAAATGCTCAGCAATTTCGTCTTTTATAATTGACTCCAGCATCTTCCCCGCCACTGATGTCAGACTAACTGGTCTATAATTACCCGATTTCTCTCTCCCTCATTTCTTAAAAAGTGGGATAACATTTGCTATCCTCCAATCCACAGGAACTGATCCTGAATCTATAGAACATTGAAAAATGATCTCCAATGCTTCCACTATTTCTAGAGCCACCTCCTTAAGTACTCTGGGATGCAGACCATCAGGCCCTGGGGATTTATCAGCATTCAGTCCCATCAGTCTACCCAACACCATTTCCTGCCTAATGTGGATTGGAGCGTATCGCTCCATCAGTACTACCCTACAATATGTTATTCCATCAGTACTACACCACAGTGATGCACTCCATCAGTACTGCCTTAACCTTGTTATTCAATTATGTACAACCACACGGGCTCATTCCATTAGTATTACCCAACAGTGTAACCCTCCATCTGTACTGCCCCACCGTCATTCCTGCTTCAGTGTGGAAGTCACAATGTGCAACCCGACAGTACCACCGAACATTGTGTCAATACTTCAGTACTCGCCCACTGTGCGCCATTCTGTCCATACTACCCCCAGTGTGTCATTCAATCAGCACTACACCGAAGTATGTCACTCCATCAGTACAACCGCGCAGTGTCGCTCCATCAGTACTACTCCACAGCGTGTCACTCCATCAGTTTTACCCCAAGGGGTGGGGTGATGGAGTGACAAACTGCGTGGTAGTACTGATGCAATGACATGAGTACTACCACACAGTTTGTCACTCCGTCAGTACTACTTCAGTGTGGAACTATATCAGTACGACCCCAGGGTGTCAGTCCATCAATTCTACGCAACAGTGTGCCAGTTCCTCAGTACTACCTCACAATGTATCACTCCATTATTCTACCCCACAGTGTTTCATCCATCAATTCTTCCGCACAGTATGTCATTACAACAGAACTCCCTCACAATTTGTCAATAAATCAATATTATTCCACTGTGTGTCACTTCGTCAGTACTACTCCACAGTTTGTCATAACAACAGTACTACTCATTGTGTCACTCCATCAGTATTACGCGCAGTGTGTTATTACATCAGTAGATGCCCACGGTGTATCACTCCATCAGAACTACTGCAAAGTGTGTCACTTCATCAATACTACTGCAGTGTGTCACTCCATCTGTACCAACCCACAGTGTGTTAATCCACACGAACTGCATTAACTGGTGTCTCTCCATCAGTACTACAGTGTATTGCTGAAGTGTTCAAAGTAGGAGGCCCCGTCATGATGCAGAAGCTGACTGAACTCTTCCAGTCCATGTGGAATGAAGGGAAGGTCCCACAACAGCTGAAAGATGCCAGCATAGTCCACATCTACAAGAGGAAAGGCAACCGCCAGTCTTGCGACAATCATCGAGGCATCTCCCTCCTGTCCATAGCTGCGAAGATCTTGGCTCGCATCCTGCTAAACCGTCTCATTCAGCACTTTGAGCAGGGTCTCCTTCCAGAAAGACAGTGTGGTTTCCGTGCTGGACGTGGAACTGTCGAAATTATATTTGCTGCACGCCAACTCCAGGGAAAATGCCAAGAGCAGCACAGCGAGCTGTTCGTGACGTTCGTCGATCTGACAAACGCCTTCGACACTGTCAGCAGAGATGGCTTGTGGATAATGCAGAAGTTTGGCTGTCCCAGCAAGTTCATCACGATTGTCCAGCAGTTCCATGACGGCATGATGGTGAAAGTGCTAGATGATGGAGACGAGTCGGAAGCCTTTCCAGTGACAAATGGCGTGAAGCAAGGTTGTGTTCTTGCCCCTACACTCTTCAGCATGGTCTTCTCTGCCATGCTGAGCGATGCCTTCCGTGACTGCCAGGATGGAATACACATCAAGTACAGGGCTGACAGCAGTCTGTTCCATCTCGGGCGTCTGCAAACTGTTACAAAGGTGAAGGAGACCATAATCAGAGATTTTTTGTTTGCTGATGACTGCGCCCTCAACGCCAGCACAGAGCAGAAGATGCAGCATGAAATGGACTGCTTCTCACAGCCCTGTGACAACTTTGGTCTCTCCATTAGCACCAAAAAGTCTGAAGTTATGTACCAGCCCGCGCCTGAAAAGCCCTATCAGGAACCACACATCACGGTGAAGGGGCAGAATCTACAGGCAGTCGACAGCTTTACGTTTCTGGGTAGTACACTCTCGCGAGTGGTGAACATTGACGCTGAGGTCAACAACAGGATTGCCAAGGCCAGCGCTGCCTTTGGGCGACTCCGTGGGAATGTTTGGGAGCGTGGAGGACTCAGCCTTACTACCAAGCTGAAGGTCTACCGTGCAGTGGGACTCACCACTCTTCTATATGCCCGTGAGACTTCGACTGTCTACAGCAGACATGCCAAACAGCTCAACCACTTTCACTTGAGCTGCCTACGCAGACTCCTTCACATCAGGTGGCAGGACAAAATTCCCGACACAGAGGTCTTGGAACGGGCCGGAATTCCCAACGTCCACACCTTCCTACGGAAAGCCCAAGCCAGATGGGCAGGCCATGTCGTCAGAATGCCCGAGAGTCGACTGCCAAAACAGCTTCTGTATGGAGAACTGTGTCAGGGCAAGCGCTCAGTAGGAGGACAGAAGAAATGATTTAAGGACTGCCTCAAAGTGTTCCTCAAAGACTTGGACATCAACCTCAGCACTTGGGAGTCTCTTGCTCCGGGCCGTCCCAACCTGGCGTAGCAAGATCGCCACAGGAGCCTGTGCAGCAGAGAATAGACGCACTGCAGAGGCACAGAGGAAACGCACTGCGCGCAAGGCCCGGGCTACCTCCACTTCCACTGCAGCACCCATCCACTTGTGTCCCACGTGTGGGCGTGCCTTCCGGGCCCGGATTGGCCTCACCATTCACTTCACGACCCACAGTAACCAATCCTCCAACTGAAAGTGAAGTCATGGTCATCTTCGAACCCGAACGACGAACAACAACAACAACACAGCGCATTGTGTTACTCCATCAGTACTACCCCCACATTGTGTCACTCCATCAGTGCACTGCACAGTGTGTCACTCCATCAGTACTACTGCGCAGTGTGTCACTTCATCAATACAACTCCAAAGTGTGTCACTCCATCTGTACCAACCCACAGTGTGTTAATCCACCATTACTACCATACATTGTGTCACTCCATCAGTTCCACTGCACAGTGTGTCACTCCATCAGTTCCACTGCACAGTGTGTCACTCCATCAGTAATGCCCCACATCCTGTCACGTCGTCACTAAAACCCACAGTATGCCATTACATCATTACAAACACACATGTTCACACCCTCAAATACACTCAAACACGCACACACACATACCCGCGTACGAAGACACACACAATCTCTCAAATGCAATCACAAACAATCAAATATACTCTCACACTTTCTCACATAAAATCACACGTACACATGCACTCACACTAACAGATATTCACACGCACTAGCACGAAGAGACACGCACTTATCACACACTTACGCACGGACACATTCTCTGACAACACCATCATATACTCTCCCACACACGCACACACACATACACCCACACACACACATACACACACACACACACACACACACGCACACACACACTCGCAAAGACACACACACACACACAAATATAGGCACTCTTACATACTCTACCGCTCTCTCACACTCAGACCCGCATGCACACGTGCACATTTTGGGATTGAGTGTATCCTTGGATGTTCGCGTCGAGCAGTGCAGCGCAGCCTGGCCGGGAGTGTTCTCGGTGAGCGGGGCCAAGCCCTTCAGTCGGCCCGGTCGGCCCAGCTCGCCCACCGCGGATGGAGATGAGAACCGCGCCTCGGGAGCGAGTTGGGAGCCGCGAGGAACCGCAGAGAGCGAGGTGGACCGTCGGAGAACGAGGAAGGCCGCCGAGAACGTTGGGGCGACCAGCGGTGCGGCGGCAGGCAGGAGATACAACTATCCGGCCAACGTTTGTAACTTTGTCGGCGTCAAAATGTGGCGACACTTTTGTACCGCCTCGGTGAGGTCTTCTACATGATGTTACCAGGTTGTCTGCAAAACTAAGCATTTCACTCTACCTGGGTCCGTGATAATAAGGTATCACTGAATCACTGAAATTCCTGCAACCGCATACACTAACACATACGCACACACACCGTCTCATGTGCACAATCTCACACATTCACACTCGCACACACGTGCTAGCACACTCTTGCACGGACTCGCACACTCACACTGTCACACACAATCAATATCCAATGCGAGTCAGGCTACACCTCTGGAGAAATCTAGTTGAGCATGTCAGTTTAGTGCAGTTTATTGTCACATGTACTGAGGTACCGTGAAAAGCTTTTGTTGCGTGCTACCCAGTCAGTGGAAACAAAATACTTCATTACAGTCGAGCCATTTACAGAGTATAGATACATGATAAGGGGATAACGTTCAGTGCAAGGTAAAGCCTGCAATATCCGATCGAGGATAGTCCGAGGATCAACAAAGAGGTAGATAGTAGTTCAGCACTGCTTTCTGGTTGTGGTGGGATGATTCCGTTGCCTGATAACAGCTGGGAAGACGCTGTCCCTGAAACTGGAGGTGTGCATTTTCACACTTCTATACATTTTGCCTGATGGGACAGAGGAGAAGCAGGAGTGGCAATGGTGCGACTCGTCCTTGATTATGCTGCTGGCCTTGCCGAGGCAGCGTGGTTTATAAATTTAGTCAATATATGGGAGGTTGCTTTGTGTGATGGTCTGGACAATTCGCAGCAATTTCTTGCGTTCTTGTATGGAGCTGTTCCCAAACCAAGCTGTGAGCGAGGGGGAAGTGGGAATTGCACTAAGTTACCTAACATTGGATAATTCAAAGTTCATACCATTAGGAATTCTCTGCCTCAGAGGGCAGTGGAAGCCAATTCTCTGAATGCACTCAGGAGAGAGCTAGATAGAGCTCTTAAGGATAGCGGAGTCAGGGGGTATGGGGAGAAGGCATGAACGGGGTAGTGATTGAGAATGATCAGCCATGACCACATTGAATGGCGGTGCGTACAGGGTCGAAGGGCCGAATGGCTTCCTCCTGCACCTATTGTCTGTCGTCTATTGTCTATTTTTGCAAGGCACCAAGGGCGGAATATGAAGTGGCGTTCTTTCAGTTTGCATGTCGCTTCAGTGTGGCAATAGAGGAAGCAAAGGACAGAAAGATCAGTGTGGGAAGGCGAGTTACAACGGGAAGATCCGGGAGGCCTTGACGGAACGACAGTAAGTGTTCGGCCGAACGGTCGCCGAGTCTCCACTTGACCACGCCGATGCAAAGGAAACCATATCTGGAACACCGCGTGCAATAGAAGGGGTTAGATGAGGTGCATGTGAACAGCAGCCTCATCTGGAAGTGCTATTGAAGTGTGAGGGAACGGGGTAGAAAGACATCCCATGGTAGCTAGCCGTTTTAACCGCACTTCGCAAGAAAGGCCTTGGAGAGAGAAGTGAGGGCGAGCAGGAGGAGTGTTGGGGAAAAGAGAGAGACAGATAGGGAGTACAGTGATGAAAGGAAGAGATCGCGGAGAAGACGAAAGAAGAGATGGAGGGAGAGTTAAGTAACAAAGGCAGAGTGGGAACATGAAAAGAGAGCGGAGTTCAGATCGCGTGGGTTGGCAAAACGGAGCGATGGAAGGGTCAGATAGTTAGAAAGAAACGGAGGGATAAATGCAATGGGAGTGAGAAGGAGGGGGGGGGTTAGGAGAGAGAGGTTGACAGAGAGATAGCGGAGCCGAGAGGAAGAATAGAGATGGTAGGAGAGAGTGATAGTTCAGAGAGAGCGACAGCAGTAAGGATGGAGGGAGAGAGAAAGGGAGGAGGGAGAGAGAAAGGGAGGAGGGAGATGTGCCGCATCATTCGCTGTTTTATTTGGGTTACGGACAATTCTGAAGCCACAATATTTCTGTTCTCTGAGTGTCGTGAGTCTTTGGGTCGCTCCTCCTCAGAGGTGACGAAGGCAGAGAATGTTATTGTCCCGGCGCAAAATCAGACCCACTGCAGGCAAGCAAGGAGTGAATGATTACCGGCCTCGCCGGGAGTGTGGGGGTGAGGTTGCAGTCAGTTAAGCCGCGATCATATTGAGTGGTGAAGCAGAGTGGAGGGGCCACTTTAGTGCGAGGTGATCTGTTGATCTAATTCCTCAACCTGTGGACAAATGTCGCCCAGTCCACCTTCAAACTGGGCACCAGAAGCAATGAGAGGGTCCCTGGAATTTGGGATTGCCTTAGTGAGTGAAACGGATTGAATGAAATCAGACAAACAACATGAGGCGGGGAGTTGGACCTGATGGAGTTTGAAACAATATCCCCTTTACTGGAACAATGCCGCTCCCAATTTCCATCCCTCAGTATTGCCACAATTACCAGTCTTTTGAGTTTCTCAATCAATTCCCTGAATAAATAACGACCTGTCTCAGCAGGGATTTCACTTGGCTGATGTCATCTGTTTGCGGATATTTTCAAAAGCTCTTTTTTTTTTTACCTCTGTTGAAACTTCGCTGTCCCGGTGGAGACGGAAAATGGTATAAAATCTCCGGGAATGTTCTGCCCCGGCATTTCATTCCGAGAGATTAACGATAGCTAACGAGGACACGTCGCTGGGCAGAGAAAATGGGGAATTGTGGGACAGATATGCCAGTGTAGAGAAAATCTTGTACGTGATCATTGTTGCCGTTGGAGTCCCTGGTAATTGAGCAGAACAATTCAAGATTTATAACTCCGTCTGTTAACAAGTGTTGACCTGATTCCCAACTAATGATCGTTGTACAAGATTATGTGGAGTGTATCAATCCTCTCAGTGAAATATTTTTGAATTAACGCTGTGATTTTTCTCATTTTCAGACAGCCGAAACTAACCCCCTTTTTTTCCCACTGCCGGGACCCACTAGAATGTTGTTCTTGCCTTCAGTGGGACCTTGACCAGAGTTGTCCCAGTGCTCGGGACAGGCAGCTCTCCGGGACGGTGTGACTGGGAGGGGTTTACATTGTGAAGTTCACTGTGTCTGAGTTATTGATCAGAGTGAACACCCGCTCCTGTGGACACGTCTCACTGTGGAGTCTGTCACAGTCGGATTCCACCGCCTGTTGGTCAATAATTTGACCGAACTCCTGAACCAGTGCCCGCGGATCTACCGGCGTGTGTTGTTACCGAACTGAACTCACTGTGGAATGAATCCATTAACGGATTCACTCTGCTGCCGGGTCCTAAGTTGTCCCTGCCTTCCCTCTGGAACCCTCCTCGTCCCCATCAGATGCCGAGTTGCCAGAGCCCTGGTTAAACGCGGCCGGTCACGGTTAAGTCTGTGAAACCGACCCCATCAGAGACTGTGAGCGGGGTTAACTGTAGACAGGACCATTCCGCTTATTGTAGCGGGTGGCTGCTCGTTCCCTCCCCGCCCTTTACCCCGCCCGTCGCCTTATCTCCTCTCCCCTGAAGCAGGCAGGTCGGGCACAGTCGGAGCCGGGTCTGACATTGTTAAACCTGCAGCCGCGCACCGACTCCAACACTCCTGATCTCCAGCTGAAAGTGGAGCCGGTGTTCAGCCCAGGAGACCGTGTTCAGTAATGCCCAGTGTCCGCTCCACTTCTCTTTCCGCAGTGAATTTAGTGGCGATTGTGACCCTGTCCCGGGGAAAGTGCGGCCTCTCCACCTGCACCACTCGCTACCTGGTGGCCATGGCAGCAGCCGATCTACTCACCCTGATCACCGAGGTCATTTTGTATCAGATCCGATACCATTACTTTTATTGGAGTTTCCTGTCCATCACCCCTGTGTGCAGTGTTAACGCTGTACTGAGGACTGCAGCTACAGACTGTTCTGTCTGGTTCACCGTCACTTTCACCTTTGATCGCTTTGTCGCCATTTGTTGCCAGAAGCTGAAAACTAAATATTGCACCGGGAAAACTGCGGCTGCGGTTCTCGCAACAGCTGGCGTTCTGCTGTGTCTGAAAAACGTTCCCCGCTACTTCACACGGGAACCCTGGATAATCATCGACAATGTCCCGTGGGGCTGTTACCCGGTGGACAGTTATTACACTGACCCCGGGTGGGTGGCATTTGACTGGATCGACACGGTTTTAACTCCGTTCCTCCCTTTCGCTGTGATCCTGCTGCTCAACGCTCTGACAGTCCGGCACATTTTAGTGGCCAGTCGGGTCCGTCAGGGGCTGAGGGGTGAGAGCAAGGGGGAGAAGCGCAGTGACCCGGAGATGGAGAGCAGGAGGGGGTCTGTGGTTTTAATCTTCACCATCTCCGGCAGCTTCATCCTCCTGTGGCTGACGGTGGTTATAAACTTCGTCTATTATCAGATCGCAGGGATTGGGAATAATCGGGATCATTCTCAATGGATCTTTGAGTTCGTCGGGTCTTTGCTGAGGAATCTCAGCTGCTGCACCAACACATTTATTTACGCGGCGACCCAGTCCAAGTTCAGGGAGCAGGTGAAGAGCGCGGTGAAATATCCGCTCACCTCAGCGCTGCGGCTCATTAATAAACCCGCGCCCTGAGCGCATCCCAGAGGGCGGCCGCAGTTTCTCCGCTCCGGGCTCCGGCTCCTCACATTCACCGCCGCATCTTCCAGCTGTCAGTCCCGGGCGGATGATCCCATCGCCGGCCCCGCTCCGGGACCCCCAGCCCCTCACATTCACCCAATCGCCACTTGCTCAAAGATGCAGTTTAAGCAGGAAAAATAACACCTGTCGTATATATTGATCATTTTTAATGACAGTCCCTGATCATTGAAGTGTTTATTTCAGTTTCTACCCCTCAGTCTCCCCCCCCCCTCCGCACTGGGGACCGGTCAGGGGTAGGGTGTCTCTCTCTCTCTCTCTCTCTCTCTCTCTCTCTCTCTCTCTCTCTCTCTCTCTCTCTCTCTCTCTCTCTCTCTCTCTCTCTCTCTCTCCTCTCTCTCTCTCTCTCTCTCTCTCTCTCTCTCTCTCTCTCTCTCTCTCTCTCTCTCTCTCTAT
>NW_027602336.1:0-39286 GCF_053455715.1 Rhinoraja longicauda
GGCATTTAGGATGGATATCTGTGAAGTTTGGGCACGATGTCTTTCATTTGTTACGGTATTAAGTGCAGATGTTGAGGCGTTAGATCACAGTTTACAAGGCGTTGGTGAGGGAGGCCACGCTTGTTTGCAGTTCCCTTGACGTCCACTTGATGTCGCCATTACTCTACATGATTACAATCGAGCCGCCCAGATAGATAGAGAGAAACTGAGGGACAGATGGAGTGAGAGTGAGAGGGGAGGGAGGGGGTAAGGGGTGAAAGGTTCACAGAGAGAGAGAGAATAGGGAGGATTGGAGAGAGAGTCACAGTTCAAAGAGAGGACAGCAGTAAGGATGGAGGGAGAGAGAAAGGGAGGAGGGAAATGTGCTGCAAGAAACACCATTTGCTATTTCTCAGCTCTCTTTCCAATTTGAAAAAGTTCCTGCATTAATTCCTGCTCGCCATTTTCACTGACTGTGATAACACAGGGGAGAGAGAAAAAGGGGAAAGAGAGAGGGGAGGAGAGAGAGGGGTGAGGGAAAGATTGAGAGAGAGAGAAAGGGGGGAAAAAGAGAGGGAAAGGGTGGAGAGGGAGAGTGACAGGGGAGAAAGAGCTCCCCCTAATACCCCCCTAATATTTGAGGGGGTATCAAATATTAGTTAAGTTTAATTTATTATTTTTAATGTTTTCTTATAAAGTGGAGGGGGAGAGAAAGAGGAGAGAGAGGGAGAGGGGAGAGGGGAGGGAGAGAGAGGGGATAACAAATATTAGCTTAATATATTGTTAATTTTGTTACAGTGGATGGGGGGGCAGGGGTATCAAATATTAATATCGTTTATTATTATAAATTATGAAAATTAAGTGGAGAGAGAGAGAGAGGGAGGGAGAAGAGAGAGAGGGGTGAGAGAGATAGGAGGATAGGAGGAAGAGAGAGAGAGAGAGAGAGAGAGAGAGAGAGAGAGAGAGAGAGAGAGAGAGAGAGAGAGAGAGAGAGGGAGAAGAGAGAGAGGGGTGAGAGAGATAGGAGGATAGAGGAAGAGAGAGAGAGAGAGAGAGAGAGAGAGAGAGAGGAGAGAGAGAGAGAGAGAGAGAGAGAGAAGAGAGAGAGAGAGAGAGAGAGAGAGAGAAAGGGAGGGAGAGAGAGAAAGAGCGGGGTAGAGAGAGGGGGGGGGGAGAGAGAGAGAGGAGAGAGAGAGAGAGAGAGGAGAGAAGAGAGAGAGAGAGAGAGAAGAGAGAGGAGAGAGAGAGAGAGAGAGAGGAGAGAGAGAGAAGAGCTGAGAGACGAGAGAGAGGAGAGAGAGAGACGAGAGCCACGCGCGAGAGCCCACCCCACCCTACCCCTGACCGGTCCCCAGTGTGGAGGGGGGGGGGTGAGCATGAGGGGGTAGAAACTGAAATAAACACTTCAATGATCAGGGACTGTCAATAAAAAATGCTCAATATATATGACAGGCAATGGTGTTATTTTTCCTGCTCAATCTGCATCTTTGAGCAAGGGGGCGATTGGGTGAATGTGAGGGGCTGGGGGTCCCGGAGCGGGGCCGGCGATGGGATCATCCGCCCGGGACTGACAGCTGGAAGATGCGGCGGTGAATGTGAGGAGCCGGAGCCCGGAGCGGAGAGACTGCGGCCGCCCTCTGGGATGCGCTCAGGGCGGGGGTTTATTAATGAGCCGCAGCGCTGAGGTGAGCGGATATTTCACCGCGCTCTTCACCTGCTCCCTGAACTTGGACTGGGTCACCGCGTAAATAAATGTGTTGGTGCAGCAGCTGAGATTACTCAGCAAAAACCCGACGAAGTTAAAGATCCATTGGGAATCATTCCGATCATTCCCAATCCCTGTGATCTGATAATAGACGACGTTTACAACCAGCGTCATCCACAGGAGGATGAAGCTGCCGGAGATGGTGAAGAGTAAAACCACAGACCTCCTCCTGCTCTCCATCTCCGGGTCACTGCGCTTCTCCCCCTTGCTCTCACCCCTCAGCCCCTGACGGACCTGACTGGCCACTAAAATGTGCCGGACTGTCAGAGCGTTGAGCAGCAGGATCACAGCGAAAGGGAGGAACGGAGTTAAAACCGTGTCGATCCAGTCAAATGCCACCCACCCGGGGTCAGTGTAATAACTGTCCACCAAGACACAGCCCCACGGGACATTGTCGATGATTATCCAGGGTTCCCGTGTGAAGTAGCGGGGAACGTTTTTCAGACACTGCAGAACGCCGGCTGTTGCGAGAACCGCAGCCGCAGTTTTCCCGGTGCAATATTTAGTTTTCAGCTTCTGGCAACAAATGGCGACAAAGCGATCAAAGGTGAAAGTGACGGTGAACCAGACAGAACAGTCTGTAGCTGCAAACCTCAGTACATCGTTAACACTGCACACAGGGGTGATGGACAGGAAACTCCAATTAAAGTAATGGTATCGGATCCGATACAAAATGACCTCGATGATCAGGGTGAGTAGATCGGCCGCTGCCATGGCCACCAGGTAGCGAGTGGTGCAGGTGGAGAGGCCGCACTTTCCCCGGGACAGGATCACAATCGCCACTAAATTCACTGCAGAAAGAGAAGGGGAGCGGACTCTGGGCATTACTGAACACGGTCTCCGGGGCTGAACACTGGCTCCACTTTCAGCTGGAGATCAGGAGTGTTGGAGTCGGTGCGCGGCTGCAGGTTTAACAATGTCAGACCCGGCTCCGACTGTGCCCGACCTGCCTGCTTCAGGGGAGAGGAGATAAGGCGACGGGCGGGGTAAAGGGCGGGGAGGGAACGAGCAGCCGCCCACTACAATAGGCGGAATGGTCCTGTCTACAGTTAACCCCGCTCACAGTCTCTGATGGGGCCGGTTTCACAGACTTAACCGTGACCGGAAGCGTTTAACCAGGGCTCTGGGAACTCGGCATCTGATGGGGACGAGAAGGGTTCCAGAGGAAAGGCAGGGACAACTTAGGATCCGGCAGCAGAGTGGCTCCGTTAATGGATTCATTCCTCAGTTCGATAACAACACACGCCGGTAGATCCGCGGCCACTGGTTCAGGAGATCGATCCAATTATTGACCAACAGGTGGAGGAATCCGACTGTGACAGACTCCACAGCGAGACGTGTCCACAGGAGCGGGTGTTCACTCTGATCAATAATTCAGACACAGTGAACTTCACAATGTAAACCCCTCCCAGTCACACCGTCCCGGAGAGCTGCCTGTCCCGAGCACTGGGACAACTCTGGGCAAGGTCCCACTGAAGGCAAGAACAACATTCTAGTGGGTCCTGGCAGTGGGAGAAAGAGAGGGTTAGTTTCGGCTGTCTGAAAATGAGAAAAATCACAGCGTTAATTCAAAAATATTTCACTGAGTGGATTGATATAATCTACGCATTCTTACACAACGATCATCAGTTGGGAATATTGTAACACGATCAGAATCAGGTCAACACTGGTTAACGGACGGAGTTATAAATCTTGAATTGTTCTGTTCACTTACCAGGGACTCCAACGGCAGCAATGATCACGTACAAGATTTTCTCCACGTCTAAATATTCCCGAATATTTTCCCACAGCGGCCAGCGACGTGTCCCCGTGAACTACCGGTAATCTCTCGGAATGAAATGCCGGGGCAGAACATTCCCGGAGATTTTATACCATTTTCCGTCTCCACCGGGACAGTGAAGTTTCAACAGAATTAAAAATAGAGCTTTTGAAATGATTCGCAAACAGATGACATCAGCCAAGTGAAATCCCTGCTGAGACAGGTCGTGATTTATTCAGGGAATTGATTGAGAAACTCCAAAGACTGGGAATTGTGGAGATACTGGGGGATGGAAATTGGGAGCGGCATTGTTCCAGCAAAGGGGATATTGTTTCAAACTCCATCGGATCCATCTCTCCACCACATGTTGTTTATCTGATTTCCTTTACTCAGCAAGGCAATCCGAAATTCAAGGGACCGTCGCAAGGCTTCTGGTGCCCAGTTTAAAGGTGGACTGGACAGCCTTTGTCCACAGCGTGATGAATTAGTTCAACAGATCACATCAGACTAAAATGGCCCGTCCACTCTGTTTTAACACTCAATGTGATCACGGCTTAACTGATTGTAACCTCAACCCCACACTCCCGGCGACCCCTAGTAAGCATTTAGTCCTTGCTTGCCTCGAATAGATCTGGCTTTGCCTTGGGACAACAACATTCTCTACCTTCATCACCTCTGAGGAGGAACGACCCAAAGACTCACGACACTCAGTGAACAGAACCATTGCCGCCTCAGAATTGTCTTAAAAGTAGAACAAACGGCGAATGATGCAACATCTCTCCCTCCTCTCTTTCTCTCTCTCCATCTTTACTGCTGTTCTCTCACTGAACTGTTACTCTCTCCCCTACACTCTCTATTCTCCCTCTCTGTGCTGCCCGCTCTCTGCCAACCTCTCTCCCCTCCCACTCTTACTGCATCTCTCCCTCCTTCTCCCTGTATCTCTCTAATGCTTCCCTCTCCACCTTTTGCCAACCCACTCGCTCTGAACTCCCCTCTCTCCTCATTTTTCCCACTCTCCCTTTGATCGTTCACTCTCCCTCCACCTCTTCATTCGTCTTCTCCTCTATCTCTCCCTTTTATCTTTGTACGACCTATTTCTCTATCCATTTCCCCACCTCTCCATCACTTACCATCACTTCTCTTTCCAAAGCCTTTCTTGGCAAGTGCAGTTAAAACGGTTAGCCACCATGGGATGTAACAGCTGTCCCTATACCCCCTCCCTCACGCTCGAGAAGCCCTTCCAGGTGAGACAGATGTTCACCTGCACCTCCTCTAATCTCATCTACTGCATTTGGTGTTCCAGGTATGGCCTCCTTTACATCGGCGTGGTGAAATGGAGACTCGGCGACCGTTTTGTCGAACACTCACCCTCGTTCTGCTAAGGCTTGCCGTATCTCCCCGTTGCAAGCCATTGTAACTCCCCCTCGCACACTGACCTTTCTGTCCTGGGCCTCCACCAGCGCCAGAGAGGTTATATTAAAACAGAAAGAACGCCGCTTCATAGTCCGCTTGGGAACCTTGCAACCTAATGGTATGAACATTAGCAAATGCCAGGTAACTAACGTGCAACTTCACGCTTTTCCCTCGCTCTATCTCTTCCTTCACGCGGACTCGCACTTGTTAATCCCCTCCACCTCCATCTTCAACCGATATTCCTTCCTCTCTCTTTATAATTCCAACCTGCTCAATCCTTATCTCGCAACTTTTATCTTTTAACCTCTGGTCTCAACCACCTAACTATTAAAACGGTATTCACCAACTCATCATTCAACTCGCTTTGTCCTGCTGTTCCAGCCTTCTCCAGCTTCCCACCACAATCAGTCTGAAGAAGGGTCTCGAACCGAACTTCACCCATCCATGTCCTTGGCAGGCTTAGCCAGTTCAGCGTGCCCTCTACAACTCTCACCAACTTCGACAGATGCACCATAGAAAGTATTTTATCAAGATGCATCACAGCTTGGTTTGGGAACAGCTCCATACAAGAACGCCAGAAATTGCTGCGAATTGTCCAGACCATCACACAAAGCAACCTCCCATATATTGACTCAATTTATAAACCACGCTTCCTCGGCAAGGCCAGCAGCATAATCAAGAACGAGTCGCACCATTGCCACTCCTGCTTCTCCTCTGTCCCATCAGGTAAAATGCACAGAAGTGTGAGAATGCACACCTCCAGTTTCAGGGACAGTGTCTTCCCAGCTGTTATCAGGCAACGGAATCATCCCACCACAACCAGAAAGCAGTGCTGAACTACTATCTACCTCTGTTGATCCTCGGACTATCCTCGATCGGATTTTGCAGGCTTTACCTCGCACTGGACATTATCCCCTTATCGTGTATCTATACTCTGTAAATGGCTCGACTGTAATGAAGTATTTTGTTTCCACTGACTGGGTAGCACGCAACAAAGTCTTTTCACGGTACCTCGGTACACGTGACAATAAACTGCACTGAACTGACATACTCAACTAGATTTCTCCAGAGGTGTAGCCTGACTCGCATTGGATATTGATTGTGTGTGATAGTGTGAGTGTGCGAGTCCGTGCAAGAGTGTGCTAGCACGTGTATGCGAGTGTGAATGTGTGAGATTGTGCACATGAGTCGGTGTGTGCGTATGTGTTAGTGTATGCGGTTGCGGGAATTTCAATGATTCAGTGATACCTTATTATCACGGACCCAGGTAGAGTGAAATGCTTAGTTTTGCAGACAACCCGGTAACATCATGTAGAAGACCTCACCGAGGCGGTACACAAGAGTCGCCACATTTTGACGCCGACAAAGTTACAAACGTTGGCCAGATAGTTCTCTCTCCTGCCTGCCGCCGCACCGCGGGTCGCCCCTTCGTTCTCGGCAGCGCTCCTCGCTCTCCAACGGTCCACCTCGCACTCTGCGGTTCCTCGCGGCTCCCACCTCGCTCCCGAGGCGCGGTTCTCATCGCCGTCCGCGGTGGGCGAGCCGGGCCGACCGGGCCGACTGAAGGGCTTGGCCCCGCTCACCGGGAACACTCACGGCCACGCTGCGCTGCGCTGCTCGACGCAAACATCCAAGGATAAACGCAATCCCAAAATGTGCACGTGTGCATGCGGGTCTACGTGTGAGAGAGCGGTAGGGCATGTAAGAGTGCCTATATTTGTGTGTGGGTCTGTGTGTGGGTTTGTGTTTGGGTTTGTGTTTGGGTTTGTGTTTCGGTCTGTGTTTGGGTCTGTGTTTGGGTTTGTGTTTGGGTCTGTGTTTGGGTCTGTGTTTGGGTCTGTGTTTGAGTCTGTGTTTGGGTTTGTGTTTGGGTTTGTGTTTGGGTTTGGGTTTGTGTTTGGGTCTGTTGCAATAATCATGCAAAACCTCTCAAATGTTAAATGCAATTGATGCATCGCATTAGGATAACTTTGCAGGCTGCTGCAATGTTAAATGCAATGATTGCCTTGAATTAAAGTCACCTAGCTACCCCCAATGGATGTTATATGCATTAAATTAATTGCAATAATTTTGCAAAACCTCTCAAATGTTAAATGCAACAAATGCATCGCATTAGGATGACTTTTCAGGCTGCTGCAATGTTAAATGCAGTGATCGCCTTGCATTAAAGAAATATTGCAACACCCTGCGATGTGAAATGCAGTGATGGCCTTGCATTAAAGAAATATTGCAGCCTCCTGGGATGTTTAATGCATTAAAATTAATTGCAATAATCATGCAAAACCACTCAAATGTTAAATGCAACTGATGCAACGCATTAAAATCTTTATTGGTGTACGGTTCCTCCTGACATCCATCCACCCACCCATCGATCAATCAATCTTTGATTAATTCTTATTATTATTAATAATATTAATTATTATTACTATAGTATTATTATTGTATTTACTACCCCCGGCACGTAGCGGAACCTCCAGGGCAGGGAGGAGACTATCCGGCATTTGGAAGTGCTTCCGGGAAGTGTGTCTGATGTGTGTGGGTCTGTGTGTGTCTGTGTGTGTGTCTGTGTGTGTGTGTCTGTGTGTGGGTGTGTGTTTGGGTCTGTGATTGAGTCTGTGTTTGGGTCTGTGTTTGGGTCTGTGTTTGGGTTTGTGTTTGGGTTTGGGTTTGGGTCTGTGTGTGGGTTTGTGTTTGGGTTTGTGTTTGGGTTTGTGTTTGGGTTTGTGTTTGGGTTTGTGTTTGGGTCTGTGTTTGGGTCTGTGTTTGGGTCTGTGTTTGGGTCTGTGTTTGGGTTTGTGTTTGGGTCTGTGTTTGGGTCTGTGTTTGAGTTTGTGTTTGGGTTTGGGTTTGTGATTGGGTCTGTTGCAATAATCATGCAAAACCGCTCAAATGTTAAATGCAATTGATGCATCGCATTAGGATAACTTTGCAGGCTGCTGCAATGTTAAATGCAGTGATGGCCTTGCATTAAAGTCACCTAGCTACCCCCAATGGATGTTATATGCTTTAAATTAATTGCAATAATTTTGCAAAACCTCTCAAATGTTAAATGCAACAAATGCATCGCATTAGGATGACTTTTCAGGCTGCTGCAATGTTAAATGCAGTGATCGCCTTGCATTAAAGTCACCTAGCTACCCCCAAAGGATGTTATATGCATTAAATTAATTGCAATAATTTTGCAAAACCTCTCAAATGTTAAATGCAACAAATGCATCGCATTAGGATGACTTTTCAGGCTGCTGCAATGTTAAATGCAGTGATCGCCTTGCATTAAAGAAATATTGCAACACCCTGCGATGTGAAATGCAATAATAATCCTGCAAAACCTCTCAAATGTTAAATGCGACTAATGCATCGTATTAGGATAACTTTGCAGGCTGCTGCATTGTTAAATGCAGCGCTGGCGTTGCATTAAAGCAATATTGCAACCCCTGGGATGTTAAATGCAATAAAATTAATTGCAATAATTTTGCAAAACCTCTCAAATGTTAAATGCAACAAATGCATCGCATTAGGATGACTTTTCAGGCTGCTGCAATGTTAAATGCAGTGATCGCCTTGCATTAAAGAAATATTGCAACACCCTGCGATGTGAAATGCAATAATAATCCTGCAAAACCTCTCAAATGTTAAATGTGACTAATGCATCGTATTAGGATAACTTTGCAGGCTCCTGCAATGTTAAATGCAGCGCAGGCCTTGCATTAAAGCAAAATTGCAGCTGTTCTGGGGTATTAAACGCATTAAAATCATTGTAATAATCATGCAAAATCTCTCAAATGTTCAATGCAACTAATGCATCGTTTTATGATAACATTGCAGACTGCTGCAAAGTTAAATGCAGTGATGGCCTTGCATTAAAGAAATATTGCAGCCTCCTGGGATGTTTAATGCAATAAAATTAATTGCAATAGTCATGCAAAACCACTCAAATGTTAAATGCAACTGATGCAACGCATTAAAATCTTTATTGGTGTACGGTTCCTCCTGACATCCATCCACCCACCCACCGATCGATCGTTCAATCTTTGATTAATTCTTATTATTATTAATAATATTAATTATTATTACTATAGTATTATTATTGTATTTACTACCCCCGGCACGTAGCGGAACCTCCAGGGCAGGGAAGAGACTATCCGGCATTTGGAAGTGCTTCCGGGAAGTGTGTCTGATGTGTGTGGGTCTGTGTGTGTGTGTCTGTGTGTGTGTCTGTGTGTGGGTGTGTGTTTGGGTCTGTGTTTGAGTCTGTGTTTGGGTCTGTGTTTGGGTTTGTGTTTAGGTTTGTGTTTGGGTTTGTGTTTGGGTTTGGGTCTGTGTGTGGGTTTTTGTTTGGGTTTGTGTTTGGGTTTGTGTTTGGGTTTGTGTTTGGGTTTGTGTTTGGGTCTGTGTTTGGGTTTGTGTTTGGGTTTGTGTTTGGGTCTGTGTTTGAGTCTGTGTTTGGGTCTGTGTTTGAGTTTGTGTTTGGGTTTGGGTTTGTGTTTGGGTCTGTTGCAATAATCATGCAAAACCGCTCAAATGTTAAATGCAATTGATGCATCGCATTAGGATAACTTTGCAGGCTGCTGCAATGTTAAATGCAGTGATGGCCTTGCATTAAAGTCACCTAGCTACCCCCAATGGATGTTATATGCTTTAAATTAATTGCAATAACTTTGCAAAACCTCTCAAATGTTAAATGCGACTAATGCATCGTATTAGGATAACTTTGCAGGCTGCTGCATTGGAAATGCAGCGCTTGCGTTGCATTAAAGCAATATTGCAACCCCCTGGGATGTTAAATGCAATAAAATTAATTGCAATAATTTTGCAAAACCTCTCAAATGTTAAATGCAACAAATGCATCGCATTAGGATGACTTTTCAGGCTGCTGCAATGTTAAATGCAGTGATCGCCTTGCATTAAAGAAATATTGCAACACCCTGCGATGTGAAATGCAATAATAATCCTGCAAAACCTCTCAAATGTTAAATGCGACTAATGCATCGTATTAGGATAACTTTGCAGGCTGCTGCATTGTTAAATGCAGCGCTGGCGTTGCATTAAAGCAATATTGCAACCCCCTGGGATGTTAAATGCAATAAAATTAATTGCAATAATTTTGCAAAACCTCTCAAATGTTAAATGCAATTAATGCAACACAGAACAACTTTGCAGGCTCCTGCAATGTTAAATGCAGCGCAGGCCTTGCATTAAAGCAAAATTGCAGCTGTTCTGGGGTATAAACGCATTAAAATCATTGTAATAATCATGCAAAATCTCTCAAATGTTCAATGCAACTAATGCATCGTATTATGATAACATTGCAGACTGCTGCAAAGTTAAATGCAGTGATGGCCTTGCATTAAAGAAATATTGCAGCCTCCTGGGATGTTTAATGCATTAAAATTAATTGCAATAATCATGCAAAACCACTCAAATGTTAAATGCAACTGATGCAACGCATTAAAACCTTTATTGGTGTACGGTTCCTCCTGACATCCATCCACCCACCCACCCATCGATCAATCAATCTTTGATTAATTCTTATTATTATTAATAATATTAATTATTATTACTATAGTATTATTATTGTATTTACTACCCCCGGCACGTAGCGGAACCTCCAGGGCAGGGAGGAGACTATCCGGCATTTGGAAGTGCTTCCGGGAAGTGTGTCTGATGTGTGTGGGTCTGTGTGTGTCTGTGTGTGTGTCTGTGTGTGTGTCTGTGTGTGGGTGTGTGTTTGGGTCTGTGTTTGAGTCTGTGTTTGGGTCTGTGTTTGGGTCTGTGTTTGGGTTTGTGTTTGAGTTTGTGTTTGGGTTTGGGTTTGTGTTTGGGTCTGTTGCAATAATCATGCAAAACCGCTCAAATGTTAAATGCAATTGATGCATCGCATTAGGATAACTTTGCAGGCTGCTGCAATGTTAAATGCAGTGATGGCCTTGCATTAAAGTCACCGAGCTACCCCCAATGGATGTTATATGCTTTAAATTAATTACAATAATTTTGCAAAACCTCTCAAATGTTAAATGCAACAAATGCATCGCATTAGGATGACTTTTCAGGCTGCTGCAATGTTAAATGCAGTGATCGCCTTGCATTAAAGAAATATTGCAACACCCTGCGATGTGAAATGCAATAATAATCCTGCAAAACCTCTCAAATGTTAAATGCGACTAATGCATCGTATTAGGATAACTTTGCAGGCTGCTGCATTGTTAAATGCAGCACTGGCGTTGCATTAAAGCAATATTGCAACCCCCTGGGATGTTAAATGCAATAAAATTAATTGCAATAATTTTGCAAAACCTCTCAAATGTTAAATGCAATTAATGCAACACATTAGAACAACTTTGCAGGCTCCTGCAATGTTAAATGCAGCGCAGGCCTTGCATTAAAGCAAAATTGCAGCTGTTCTGGGGTATTAACGCATTAAAATCATTGTAATAATCATGCAAAATCTCTCAAATGTTCAATGCAACTAATGCATCGTATTATGATAACATTGCAGACTGCTGCAAAGTTAAATGCAGTGATGGCCTTGCATTAAAGAAATATTGCAGCCTCCTGGGATGTTTAATGCATTAAAATTAATTGCAATAATCATGCAAAACCACTCAAATGTTAAATGCAACTGATGCAACGCATTAAAATCTTTATTGGTGTACGGTTCCTCCTGACATCCATCCACCCACCCACCCATCGATCAATCAATCTTTGATTAATTCTTATTATTATTAATAATATTAATTATTATTACTATAGTATTATTATTGTATTTACTACCCCCGGCACGTAGCGGAACCTCCAGGGCAGGGAGGAGACTATCCGGCATTTGGAAGTGCTTCCGGGAAGTGTGTGGGTCTGTGTGTGGGTCTGTGTGTGTCTGTGTGTGTGTCTGTGTGTGTGTGTCTGTGTGTGGGTGTGTGTTTGGGTCTGTGTTTGAGTCTGTGTTTGGGTCTGTGTTTGGGTCTGTGTTTGGGTTTGTGTTTGAGTTTGTGTTTGGGTTTGGGTTTGTGTTTGGGTCTGTTGCAATAATCATGCAAAACCGCTCAAATGTTAAATGCAATTGATGCATCGCATTAGGATAACTTTGCAGGCTGCTGCAATGTTAAATGCAGTGATGGCCTTGCATTAAAGTCACCGAGCTACCCCCAATGGATGTTATATGCTTTAAATTAATTGCAATAATTTTGCAAAACCTCTCAAATGTTAAATGCAACAAATGCATCGCATTAGGATGACTTTTCAGGCTGCTGCAATGTTAAATGCAGTGATCGCCTTGCATTAAAGAAATATTGCAACACCCTGCGATGTGAAATGCAATAATAATCCTGCAAAACCTCTCAAATGTTAAATGCGACTAATGCATCGTATTAGGATAACTTTGCAGGCTGCTGCATTGTTAAATGCAGCGCTGGCGTTGCATTAAAGCAATATTGCAACCCCTGGGATGTTAAATGCAATAAAATTAATTGCAATAATTTTGCAAAATCTCTCAAATGTTAAATGCAATTAATGCAACACATTAGAACAACTTTGCAGGCTCCTGCAATGTTAAATGCAGCGCAGGCCTTGCATTAAAGCAAAATTGCAGCTGTTCTGGGGTATTAAACGCATTAAAATCATTGTAATAATCATGCAAAATCTCTCAACTGTTCAATGCAACTAATGCATCGTATTATGATAACATTGCAGACTGCTGCAAAGTTAAATGCAGTGATGGCCTTGCATTAAAGAAATATTGCAGCCTCCTGGGATGTTTAATGCAATAAAATTAATTGCAATAATCATGCAAAACCACTCAAATGTTAAATGCAACTGATGCAACGCATTAAAATCATTATTGGTGTACGGTTCCTCCTGACATCCATCCACCCACCCACCCATCGATCAATCAATCTTTGATTAATTCTTATTATTATTAATAATATTAATTATTATTACTATAGTATTATTATTGTATTTACTACCCCCGGCACGTAGCGGAACCTCCAGGGCAGGGAGGAGACTATCCGGCATTTGGAAGTGCTTCCGGGAAGTGTGTGGGTCTGTGTGTGGGTCTGTGTGTGTCTGTGTGTGTGTCTGTGTGTGTGTCTGTGTGTGGGTGTGTGTTTGGGTCTGTGTTTGAGTCTGTGTTTGGGTCTGTGTTTGGGTCTGTGTTTGGGTTTGTGTTTGAGTTTGTGTTTGGGTTTGGGTTTGTGTTTGGGTCTGTTGCAATAATCATGCAAAACCGCTCAAATGTTAAATGCAATTGATGCATCGCATTAGGATAACTTTGCAGGCTGCTGCAATGTTAAATGCAGTGATGGCCTTGCATTAAAGTCACCGAGCTACCCCCAATGGATGTTATATGCTTTAAATTAATTGCAATAATTTTGCAAAACCTCTCAAATGTTAAATGCAACAAATGCATCGCATTAGGATGACTTTTCAGGCTGCTGCAATGTTAAATGCAGTGATCGCCTTGCATTAAAGAAATATTGCAACACCCTGCGATGTGAAATGCAATAATAATCCTGCAAAACCTCTCAAATGTTAAATGCGACTAATGCATCGTATTAGGATAACTTTGCAGGCTGCTGCATTGTTAAATGCAGCGCTGGCGTTGCATTAAAGCAATATTGCAACCCCTGGGATGTTAAATGCAATAAAATTAATTGCAATAATTTTGCAAAACCTCTCAAATGTTAAATGCAATTAATGCAACACATTAGAACAACTTTGCAGGCTCCTGCAATGTTAAATGCAGCGCAAGCCTTGCATTAAAGCAAAATTGCAGCTGTTCTGGGGTATTAAACGCATTAAAATCATTGTAATAATCATGCAAAATCTCTCAACTGTTCAATGCAACTAATGCATCGTATTATGATAACATTGCAGACTGCTGCAAAGTTAAATGCAGTGATGGCCTTGCATTAAAGAAATATTGCAGCCTCCTGGGATGTTTAATGCATTAAAATTAATTGCAATAATCATGCAAAACCACTCAAATGTTAAATGCAACTGATGCAACGCATTAAAATCATTATTGGTGTACGGTTCCTCCTGACATCCATCCACCCACCCACCGATCGATCAATCAATCTTTGATTAATTCTTATTATTATTAATAATATTAATTATTATTAATATAGTATTATTATTGTATTTACTACCCCCGGCACGTAGCGGAACCTCCAGGGCAGGGAGGAGACTATCCGGCATTTGGAAGTGCTTCCGGGAAGTGTGTCTGATGTGTGTGGGTCTGTGTGTGTCTGTGTGTGTGTCTGTGTGTGTGTCTGTGTGTGTGTGTGTGTGTGTGTTTGGGTCTGTGATTGAGTCTGTGTTTGGGTCTGTGTTTGGGTCTGTGTTTGGGTTTGTGTTTGGGTTTGGGTTTGGGTCTGTGTGTGGGTTTGTGTTTGGGTTTGTGTTTGGGTTTGTGTTTGGGTTTGTGTTTGGGTCTGTGTTTGGGTCTGTGTTTGGGTTTGTGTTTGGGTCTGTGTTTGGGTCTGTGTTTGGGTTTGTGTTTGGGTCTGTGTTTGGGTCTGTGTTTGAGTCTGTGTTTGGGTCTGTGTTTGGGTCTGTGTTTGAGTTTGTGTTTGGGTTTGGGTTTGTGTTTGGGTCTGTTGCAATAATCATGCAAAACCGCTCAAATGTTAAATGCAATTGATGCATCGCATTAGGATAACTTTGCAGGCTGCTGCAATGTTAAATGCAGTGATGGCCTTGCATTAAAGTCACCTAGCTACCCTCAATGGATGTTATATGCTTTAAATTAATTGCAATAATTTTGCAAAACCTCTCAAATGTTAAATGCAACAAATGCATCGCATTAGGATGACTTTTCAGGCTGCTGCAATGTTAAATGCAGTGATCGCCTTGCATTAAAGAAATATTGCAACACCCTGCGATGTGAAATGCAATAATAATCCTGCAAAACCTCTCAAATGTTAAATGCGACTAATGCATCGTATTAGGATAACTTTGCAGGCTGCTGCATTGTTAAATGCAGCGCTGGCGTTGCATTAAAGCAATATTGCAACCCTCTGGGATGTTAAATGCAATAAAATTAATTGCAATAATTTTGCAAAACCTCTCAAATGTTAAATGCTACAAATGCATCGCATTAGGATGACTTTTCAGGCTGCTGCGATCTTAAATGCAGTGATCGCCTTGCATTAAAGAAATATTGCAACACCCTGCGATGTGAAATGCAATAATAATCCTGCAAAACCTCTCAAATGTTAAATGCGACTAATGTATCGTATTAGGATAACTTTGCAGGCTGCTGCATTGTTAAATGCAGCGCTGGCGTTGCATTAAAGCAATATTGCAACCCCTGGGATGTTAAATGCAATAAAATTAATTGCAATAATTTTGCAAAACCTCTCAAATGTTAAATGCAACAAATGCATCGCATTAGGATGACTTTTCAGGCTGCTGCAATGTTAAATGCAGTGATCGCCTTGCATTAAAGAAATATTGCAACACCCTGCGATGTGAAATGCAATAATAATACTGCAAAACCTCTCAAATGTTAAATGCGACTAATGCATCGTATTAGGATAACTTTGCAGGCTGCTGCATTGTTAAATGCAGCACTGGCGTTGCATTAAAGCAATATTGCAACCCCCTGGAATGTTAAATGCAATGAAATTAATTGCAATAATTTTGCAAAACCTCTCAAATGTTAAATGCAATTAATGCAACACATTAGAACAACTTTGCAGGCTCCTGCAATGTTAAATGCAGCGCAGGCCTTGCATTAAAGCAAAATTGCAGCTGTTCTGGGGTATTAACGCATTAAAATCATTGTAATAATCATGCAAAATCTCTCAAATGTTCAATGCAACTAATGCATCGTATTATGATAACATTGCAGACTGCTGCAAAGTTAAATGCAGTGATGGCCTTGCATTAAAGAAATATTGCAGCCTCCTGGGATGTTTAATGCAATAAAATTAATTGCAATAATCATGCAAAACCACTCAAATGTTAAATGCAACTGATGCAACGCATTAAAATCTTTATTGGTGTACGGTTCCTCCTGACATCCATCCACCCACCCACCCATCGATCAATCAATCTTTGATTAATTCTTATTATTATTAATAATATTAATTATTATTACTATAGTATTATTATTGTATTTACTACCCCCGGCACATAGCGGAACCTCCAGGGCAGGGAGGAGACTATCCGGCATTTGGAAGTGCTTCCGGGAAGTGTGTCTGATGTGTGTGGGTCTGTGTGTGTCTGTGTGTGTGTCTGTGTGTGTGTGTCTGTGTGTGGGTGTGTGTTTGGGTCTGTGATTGAGTCTGTGTTTGGGTCTGTGTTTGGGTCTGTGTTTTGGTTTGTGTTTGGGTTTGGGTTTGGGTCTGTGTGTGGGTTTGTGTTTGGGTTTGTGTTTGGGTTTGTGTTTGGGTTTGTGTTTGGGTCTGTGTTTGGGTCTGTGTTTGGGTTTGTGTTTGTGTTTGGGTTTGGGTCTGTGTTTGGGTCTGTGTTTGGGTTTGTGTTTGAGTTTGTGTTTGGGTTTGGGTTTGTGTTTGGGTCTGTTGCATTAAAGAAAACCGCTCAAATGTTAAATGCAATTGATGCATCGCATTAGGATAACTTTGCAGGCTGCTGCAATGTTAAATGCAGTGATGGCCTTGCATTAAAGTCACCGAGCTACCCCCAATGATGTTATATGCTTTAAATTAATTGCAATAATTTTGCAAAACCTCTCAAATGTTAAATGCAACAAATGCATCGCATTAGGATGACTTTTCAGGCTGCTGCAATGTTAAATGCAGTGATCGCCTTGCATTAAAGAAATATTGCAACACCCTGCGATGT
The DNA here is from genome assembly GCF_053455715.1 of Rhinoraja longicauda. Classification (NCBI taxonomy): domain Eukaryota; kingdom Metazoa; phylum Chordata; class Chondrichthyes; order Rajiformes; family Arhynchobatidae; genus Rhinoraja; species Rhinoraja longicauda. Next base: position 16,722 of record NW_027602336.1, read on the forward strand.
GAAATGCAATAATAATCCTGCAAAACCTCTCAAATGTTAAATGCGACTAATGCATCGTATTAGGATAACTTTGCAGGCTGCTGCATTGTTAAATGCAGCGCTGGCGTTGCATTAAAGCAATATTGCAACCCCTGGGATGTTAAATGCAATAAAATTAATTGCAATAATTTTGCAAAACCTCTCAAATGTTAAATGCAATTAATGCAACACATTAGAACAACTTTGCAGGCTCCTGCAATGTTAAATGCAGCGCAGGCCTTGCATTAAAGCAAAATTGCAGCTGTTCTGGGGTATTAACGCATTAAAATCATTGTAATAATCATGCAAAATCTCTCAAATGTTCAATGCAACTAATGCATCGTATTATGATAACATTGCAGACTGCTGCAAAGTTAAATGCAGTGATGGCCTTGCATTGAAGAAATATTGCAGCCTCCTGGGATGTTTAATGCATTAAAATTAATTGCAATAATCATGCAAAACCACTCAAATGTTAAATGCAACTGATGCAACGCATTAAAATCTTTATTGGTGTACGGTTCCTCCTGACATCCATCCACCCACCCACCCATCGATCAATCAATCTTTGATTAATTCTTATTATTATTAATAATATTAATTATTATTACTATAGTATTATTATTGTATTTACTACCCCCGGCACGTAGCGGAACCTCCAGGGCAGGGAGGAGACTATCCGGCATTTGGAAGTGCTTCCGGGAAGTGTGTGGGTCTGTGTGTGGGTCTGTGTGTGTCTGTGTGTGTGTCTGTGTGTGTGTCTGTGTGTGGGTGTGTGTTTGGGTCTGTGTTTGAGTCTGTGTTTGGGTCTGTGTTTGGGTCTGTGTTTGGGTTTGTGTTTGAGTTTGTGTTTGGGTTTGGGTTTGTGTTTGGGTCTGTTGCAATAATCATGCAAAACCGCTCAAATGTTAAATGCAATTGATGCATCGCATTAGGATAACTTTGCAGGCTGCTGCAATGTTAAATGCAGTGATGGCCTTGCATTAAAGTCACCGAGCTACCCCCAATGGATGTTATATGCTTTAAATTAATTGCAATAATTTTGCAAAACCTCTCAAATGTTAAATGCAACAAATGCATCGCATTAGGATGACTTTTCAGGCTGCTGCAATGTTAAATGCAGTGATCGCCTTGCATTAAAGAAATATTGCAACACCCTGCGATGTGAAATGCAATAATAATCCTGCAAAACCTCTCAAATGTTAAATGCGACTAATGCATCGTATTAGGATAACTTTGCAGGCTGCTGCATTGTTAAATGCAGCGCTGGCGTTGCATTAAAGCAATATTGCAACCCCTGGGATGTTAAATGCAATAAAATTAATTGCAATAATTTTGCAAAACCTCTCAAATGTTAAATGCAATTAATGCAACACATTAGAACAACTTTGCAGGCTCCTGCAATGTTAAATGCAGCGCAGGCCTTGCATTAAAGCAAAATTGCAGCTGTTCTGGGGTATTAAACGCATTAAAATCATTGTAATAATCATGCAAAATCTCTCAACTGTTCAATGCAACTAATGCATCGTATTATGATAACATTGCAGACTGCTGCAAAGTTAAATGCAGTGATGGCCTTGCATTAAAGAAATATTGCAGCCTCCTGGGATGTTTAATGCAATAAAATTAATTGCAATAATCATGCAAAACCACTCAAATGTTAAATGCAACTGATGCAACGCATTAAAATCATTATTGGTGTACGGTTCCTCCTGACATCCATCCACCCACCCACCCATCGATCAATCAATCTTTGATTAATTCTTATTATTATTAATAATATTAATTATTATTACTATAGTATTATTATTGTATTTACTACCCCCGGCACGTAGCGGAACCTCCAGGGCAGGGAGGAGACTATCCGGCATTTGGAAGTGCTTCCGGGAAGTGTGTGGGTCTGTGTGTGGGTCTGTGTGTGTCTGTGTGTGTGTCTGTGTGTGTGTGTCTGTGTGTGGGTGTGTGTTTGGGTCTGTGTTTGAGTCTGTGTTTGGGTCTGTGTTTGGGTCTGTGTTTGGGTTTGTGTTTGAGTTTGTGTTTGGGTTTGGGTTTGTGTTTGGGTCTGTTGCAATAATCATGCAAAACCGCTCAAATGTTAAATGCAATTGATGCATCGCATTAGGATAACTTTGCAGGCTGCTGCAATGTTAAATGCAGTGATGGCCTTTCATTAAAGTCACCGAGCTACCCCCAATGGATGTTATATGCTTTAAATTAATTGCAATAATTTTGCAAAACCTCTCAAATGTTAAATGCAACAAATGCATCGCATTAGGATGACTTTTCAGGCTGCTGCAATGTTAAATGCAGTGATCGCCTTGCATTAAAGAAATATTGCAACACCCTGCGATGTGAAATGCAATAATAATCCTGCAAAACCTCTCAAATGTTAAATGCGACTAATGCATCGTATTAGGATAACTTTGCAGGCTGCTGCATTGTTAAATGCAGCGCTGGCGTTGCATTAAAGCAATATTGCAACCCCTGGGATGTTAAATGCAATAAAATTAATTGCAATAATTTTGCAAAACCTCTCAAATGTTAAATGCAATTAATGCAACACATTAGAACAACTTTGCAGGCTCCTGCAATGTTAAATGCAGCGCAAGCCTTGCATTAAAGCAAAATTGCAGCTGTTCTGGGGTATTAAACGCATTAAAATCATTGTAATAATCATGCAAAATCTCTCAACTGTTCAATGCAACTAATGCATCGTATTATGATAACATTGCAGACTGCTGCAAAGTTAAATGCAGTGATGGCCTTGCATTAAAGAAATATTGCAGCCTCCTGGGATGTTTAATGCAATAAAATTAATTGCAATAATCATGCAAAACCACTCAAATGTTAAATGCAACTGATACAACGCATTAAAATCATTATTGGTGTACGGTTCCTCCTGACATCCATCCACCCACCCACCGATCGATCAATCAATCTTTGATTAATTCTTATTATTATTAATAATATTAATTATTATTACTATAGTATTATTATTGTATTTACTACCCCCGGCACGTAGCGGAACCTCCAGGGCAGGGAGGAGACTATCCGGCATTTGGAAGTGCTTCCGGGAAGTGTGTCTGATGTGTGTGGGTCTGTGTGTGTCTGTGTGTGTGTCTGTGTGTGTGTGTCTGTGTGTGTGTGTGTGTGTGTTTGGGTCTGTGATTGAGTCTGTGTTTGGGTCTGTGTTTGGGTCTGTGTTTGGGTTTGTGTTTGGGTTTGGGTTTGGGTCTGTGTGTGGGTTTGTGTTTGGGTTTGTGTTTGGGTTTGTGTTTGGGTTTGTGTTTGGGTCTGTGTTTGGGTCTGTGTTTGGGTTTGTGTTTGGGTCTGTGTTTGGGTCTGTGTTTGGGTTTGTGTTTGGGTCTGTGTTTGGGTCTGTGTTTGAGTCTGTGTTTGGGTCTGTGTTTGGGTCTGTGTTTGAGTTTGTGTTTGGGTTTGGGTTTGTGTTTGGGTCTGTTGCAATAATCATGCAAAACCGCTCAAATGTTAAATGCAATTGATGCATCGCATTAGGATAACTTTGCAGGCTGCTGCAATGTTAAATGCAGTGATGGCCTTGCATTAAAGTCACCGAGCTACCCCCAATGGATGTTATATGCTTTAAATTAATTGCAATAATTTTGCAAAACCTCTCAAATGTTAAATGCAACAAATGCATCGCATTAGGATGACTTTTCAGGCTGCTGCAATGTTAAATGCAGTGATCGCCTTGCATTAAAGAAATATTGCAACACCCTGCGATGTGAAATGCAATAATAATCCTGCAAAACCTCTCAAATGTTAAATGCGACTAATGCATCGTATTAGGATAACTTTGCAGGCTGCTGCATTGTTAAATGCAGCGCTGGCGTTGCATTAAAGCAATATTGCAACCCCTGGGATGTTAAATGCAATAAAATTAATTGCAATAATTTTGCAAAACCTCTCAAATGTTAAATGCAATTAATGCAACACATTAGAACAACTTTGCAGGCTCCTGCAATGTTAAATGCAGCGCAAGCCTTGCATTAAAGCAAAATTGCAGCTGTTCTGGGGTATTAAACGCATTAAAATCATTGTAATAATCATGCAAAATCTCTCAACTGTTCAATGCAACTAATGCATCGTATTATGATAACATTGCAGACTGCTGCAAAGTTAAATGCAGTGATGGCCTTGCATTAAAGAAATATTGCAGCCTCCTGGGATGTTTAATGCAATAAAATTAATTGCAATAATCATGCAAAACCACTCAAATGTTAAATGCAACTGATACAACGCATTAAAATCATTATTGGTGTACGGTTCCTCCTGACATCCATCCACCCACCCACCGATCGATCAATCAATCTTTGATTAATTCTTATTATTATTAATAATATTAATTATTATTACTATAGTATTATTATTGTATTTACTACCCCCGGCACGTAGCGGAACCTCCAGGGCAGGGAGGAGACTATCCGGCATTTGGAAGTGCTTCCGGGAAGTGTGTCTGATGTGTGTGGGTCTGTGTGTGTCTGTGTGTGTGTCTGTGTGTGTGTGTCTGTGTGTGTGTGTGTGTGTGTTTGGGTCTGTGATTGAGTCTGTGTTTGGGTCTGTGTTTGGGTCTGTGTTTGGGTTTGTGTTTGGGTTTGTGTTTGGGTCTGTGTGTGGGTTTGTGTTTGGGTTTGTGTTTGGGTTTGTGTTTGGGTTTGTGTTTGGGTCTGTGTTTGGGTCTGTGTTTGGGTTTGTGTTTGGGTCTGTGTTTGGGTCTGTGTTTGGGTTTGTGTTTGGGTCTGTGTTTGGGTCTGTGTTTGAGTCTGTGTTTGGGTCTGTGTTTGGGTCTGTGTTTGAGTTTGTGTTTGGGTTTGGGTTTGTGTTTGGGTCTGTTGCAATAATCATGCAAAACCGCTCAAATGTTAAATGCAATTGATGCATCGCATTAGGATAACTTTGCAGGCTGCTGCAATGTTAAATGCAGTGATGGCCTTGCATTAAAGTCACCTATCTACCCCCAATGGATGTTATATGCTTTAAATTAATTGCAATAATTTTGCAAAACCTCTCAAATGTTAAATGCAACAAATGCATCGCATTAGGATGACTTTTCAGGCTGCTGCAATGTTAAATGCAGTGATCGCCTTGCATTAAAGAAATATTGCAACACCCTGCGATGTGAAATGCAATAATAATCCTGCAAAACCTCTCAAATGTTAAATGCGACTAATGCATCGTATTAGGATAACTTTGCAGGCTGCTGCATTGTTAAATGCAGCGCTGGCGTTGCATTAAAGCAATATTGCAACCCTCTGGGATGTTAAATGCAATAAAATTAATTGCAATAATTTTGCAAAACCTCTCAAATGTTAAATGCTACAAATGCATCGCATTAGGATGACTTTTCAGGCTGCTGCGATCTTAAATGCAGTGATCACCTTGCATTAAAGAAATATTGCAACACCCTGCGATGTGAAATGCAATAATAATCCTGCAAAACCTCTCAAATGTTAAATGCGACTAATGTATCGTATTAGGATAACTTTGCAGGCTGCTGCATTGTTAAATGCAGCGCTGGCGTTGCATTAAAGCAATATTGCAACCCCTGGGATGTTAAATGCAATAAAATTAATTGCAATAATTTTGCAAAACCTCTCAAATGTTAAATGCAACAAATGCATCGCATTAGGATGACTTTTCAGGCTGCTGCAATGTTAAATACAGTGATCGCCTTGCATTAAAGAAATATTGCAACACCCTGCGATGTGAAATGCAATAATAATACTGCAAAACCTCTCAAATGTTAAATGCGACTAATGCATCGTATTAGGATAACTTTGCAGGCTGCTGCATTGTTAAATGCAGCACTGGCGTTGCATTAAAGCAATATTGCAACCCCCTGGAATGTTAAATGCAATGAAATTAATTGCAATAATTTTGCAAAACCTCTCAAATGTTAAATGCAATTAATGCAACACATTAGAACAACTTTGCAGGCTCCTGCAATGTTAAATGCAGCGCAGGCCTTGCATTAAAGCAAAATTGCAGCTGTTCTGGGGTATTAAACGCATTAAAATCATTGTAATAATCATGCAAAATCTCTCAAATGTTCAATGCAACTAATGCATCGTATTATGATAACATTGCAGACTGCTGCAAAGTTAAATGCAGTGATGGCCTTGCATTAAAGAAATATTGCAGCCTCCTGGGATATTTAATGCAATAAAATTAATTGCAATAATCATGCAAAACCACTCAAATGTTAAATGCAACTGATGCAACGCATTAAAATCTTTATTGGTGTACGGTTCCTCCTGACATCCATCCACCCACCCACCCATCGATCAATCAATCTTTGATTAATTCTTATTATTATTAATAATATTAATTATTATTACTATAGTATTATTATTGTATTTACTACCCCCGGCACATAGCGGAACCTCCAGGGCAGGGAGGAGACTATCCGGCATTTGGAAGTGCTTCCGGGAAGTGTGTCTGATGTGTGTGGGTCTGTGTGTGTCTGTGTGTGTGTCTGTGTGTGTGTGTCTGTGTGTGGGTGTGTGTTTGGGTCTGTGATTGAGTCTGTGTTTGGGTCTGTGTTTGGGTCTGTGTTTGGGTTTGTGTTTGGGTTTGGGTTTGGGTCTGTGTGTGGGTTTGTGTTTGGGTTTGTGTTTGTGTTTGGGTTTTGTGTTTGGGTTTGTGTTTGGGTCTGTGTTTGGGTTTGTGTTTGGGTCTGTGTTTGGGTCTGTGTTTGGGTTTGTGTTTGGGTCTGTGTTTGGGTCTGTGTTTGAGTCTGTGTTTGGGTCTGTGTTTGGGTCTGTGTTTGAGTTTGTGTTTGGGTTTGGGTTTGTGTTTGGGTCTGTTGCAATAATCATGCAAAACCGCTCAAATGTTGAATGCAATTGATGCATCGCATTAGGATAACTTTGCAGGCTGCTGCAATGTTAAATGCAGTGATGGCCTTGCATTAAAGTCACCTAGCTACCCCCAATGGATGTTATATGCTTTAAATTAATTGCAATAATTTTGCAAAACCTCTCAAATGTTAAATGCAACAAATGCATCGCATTAGGATGACTTTTCAGGCTGCTGCAATCTTAAATGCAGTGATCGCCTTGCATTAAAGAAATATTGCAACACCCTGCGATGTGAAATGCAATAATAATCCTGCAAAACCTCTCAAATGTTAAATGCGACTAATGCATCGTATTAGGATAACTTTGCAGGCTGCTGCATTGTTAAATGCAGCGCTGGCGTTGCATTAAAGCAATATTGCAACCCCTGGGATGTTAAATGCAATAAAATTAATTGCAATAATTTTGCAAAACCTCTCAAATGTTAAATGCAATTAATGCAACGCATTAGAACAACTTTGCAGGCTCTTGCAATGTTAAATGCAGCGCAGGCCTTGCATTAAAGCAAAATTGCAGCTGTTCTGGGGTATTAAACGCATTAAAATCATTGTAATAATCATGCAAAATCTCTCAAATGTTCAATGCAACTAATGCATCGTATTATGATAACATTGCAGACTGCTGCAAAGTTAAATGCAGTGATGGCCTTGCATTAAAGAAATATTGCAGCCTCCTGGGATATTTAATGCAATAAAATTAATTGCAATAATCATGCAAAACCACTCAAATGTTAAATGCAACTGATGCAACACATAAAAATCTTTATTGGTGTACGGTTCCTCCTGACATCCATCCACCCACCCACCGATCGATCAATCAATTTTTGATTAATTCTTATTATTATTAATAATATTAATTATTATTACTATAGTATTATTATTGTATTTACTACCCCCGGCACGTAGCGGAACCTCCAGGGCAGGGAGGAGACTATCCGGCATTTGGAAGTGCTTCCGGGAAGTGTGTCTGATGTGTGTGGGTCTGTGTGTGTCTGTGTGTGTGTCTGTGTGTGTGTGTCTGTGTGTGTGTGTGTGTGTGTGTTTGGGTCTGTGATTGAGTCTGTGTTTGGGTCTGTGTTTGGGTTTGTGTTTGGGTTTGTGTTTGGGTTTGGGTTTGGGTCTGTGTGTGGGTTTGTGTTTGGGTTTGTGTTTGTGTTTGGGTTTTGTGTTTGGGTTTGTGTTTGGGTCTGTGTTTGGGTTTGTGTTTGGGTCTGTGTTTGGGTCTGTGTTTGGGTTTGTGTTTGGGTCTGTGTTTGGGTCTGTGTTTGAGTCTGTGTTTGGGTCTGTGTTTGGGTCTGTGTTTGAGTTTGTGTTTGGGTTTGGGTTTGTGTTTGGGTCTGTTGCAATAATCATGCAAAACCGCTCAAATGTTGAATGCAATTGATGCATCGCATTAGGATAACTTTGCAGGCTGCTGCAATGTTAAATGCAGTGATGGCCTTGCATTAAAGTCACCTAGCTACCCCCAATGGATGTTATATGCTTTAAATTAATTGCAATAATTTTGCAAAACCTCTCAAATTTTAAATGCAACAAATGCATCGCATTAGGATGACTTTTCAGGCTGCTGCAATCTTAAATGCAGTGATCGCCTTGCATTAAAGAAATATTGCAACACCCTGCGATGTGAAATGCAATAATAATCCTTCAAAACCTCTCAAATGTTAAATGCGACTAATGCATCGTATTAGGATAACTTTGCAGGCTGCTGCATTGTTAAATGCAGCGCTGGCGTTGCATTAAAGCAATATTGCAACCCCCTGGGATGTTAAATGCAATAAAATTAATTGCAATAATTTTGCAAAACCTCTCAAATGTTAAATGCAATTAATGCAACGCATTAGAACAACTTTGCAGGCTCGTGCAATGTTAAATGCAGCGCAGGCCTTGCATTAAAGCAAAATTGCAGCTGTTCTGGGGTATTAAACGCATTAAAATCATTGTAATAATAATGCAAAATCTCTCAAATGTTCAATGCAACTAATGCATCGTATTATGATAATATTGCAGACTGCTGCAAAGTTAAATGCAGTGATGGCCTTGCATTAAAGAAATATTGCAGCCTCCTGGGATGTTTAATGCAATAAAATTAATTGCAATAATCATGCAAAACCACTCAAATGTTAAATGCAACTGATGCAACGCATAAAAATCTTTATTGGTGTACGGTTCCTCCTGACATCCATCCACCCACCCACCGATCGATCAATCAATTTTTGATTAATTCTTATTATTATTAATAATATTAATTATTATTACTATAGTATTATTATTGTATTTACTACCCCCGGCACGTAGCGGAAACTCCAGGGCAGGGAGGAGACTATCCGGCATTTGGAAGTGCTTCCGGGAAGTGTGTCTGATGTGTGTGGGTCTGTGTGTGTCTGTGTGTGTGTCTGTGTGTGTGTGTGTCTGTGTGTGTGTGTGTGTGTGTTTGGGTCTGTGATTGAGTCTGTGTTTGGGTCTGTGTTTGGGTCTGTGTTTGGGTTTGTGTTTGGGTTTGGGTTTGGGTCTGTGTGTGGGTTTGTGTTTGGGTTTGTGTTTGCGTTTGTGTTTGGGTTTGTGTTTGGGTCTGTGTTTGGGTCTGTGTTTGGGTTTGTGTTTGGGTCTGTGTTTGGGTCTGTGTTTGGGTTTGTGTTTGGGTCTGTGTTTGAGTCTGTGTTTGGGTCTGTGTTTGGGTCTGTGTTTGAGTTTGTGTTTGGGTTTGGGTTTGTGTTTGGGTCTGTTGCAACAATCATGCAAAACCGCTCAAATGTTAAATGCAATTGATGCATCGCATTAGGATAACTTTGCAGGCTGCTGCAATGTTAAATGCAGTGATGGCCTTGCATTAAAGTCACCTAGCTACCCCCAATGGATGTTATATGCTTTAAATTAATTGCAATAATTTTGCAAAACCTCTCAAATGTTAAATGCAACAAATGCATCGCATTAGGATGACTTTTCAGGCTGCTGCAATGTTAAATGCAGTGATCGCCTTGCATTAAAGAAATATTGCAACACCCTGCGATGTGAAATGCAATAATAATCCTGCAAAACCTCTCAAATGTTAAATGCGACTAATGCATCATATTAGGATAACTTTGCAGGCTGCTGCATTGTTAAATGCAGCGCTGGCGTTGCATTAAAGCAATATTGCAACCCCCTGGGATGTTAAATGCAATAAAATTAATTGCAATAATTTTGCAAAACCTCTCAAATGTAAAATGCAATTAATGCAACGCATTAGAACAACTTTGCAGGCTCGTGCAATGTTAAATGCAGCGCAGGCCTTGCATTAAAGCAAAATTGCAGCTGTTCTGGGGTATTAAACGCATTAAAATCATTGTAATAATCATGCAAAATCTCTCAAATGTTAAATGCAACTAATGCATCGTATTATGATAACATTGCAGACTGCTGCAAAGTTAAATGCAGTGATGGCCTTGCATTAAAGAAATATTGCAGCCTCCTGGGATGTTTAATGCAATAAAATTAATTGCAATAATCATGCAAAACCACTCAAATGTTAAATGCAACTGATGCAACGCATAAAAATCTTTATTGGTGTACGGTTCCTCCTGACATCCATCCACACACCCACCGATCGATCAATCAATTTTTGATTAATTCTTCTTATTATTAATAATATTAATTATTATTACTATAGTATTATTATTGTATTTACTACCCCGGCACGTAGCGGAACCTCCAGGGCAGGGAGGAGACTATCCGGCATTTGGAAGTGCTTCCGGGAATTGTGTCTGATGTGTGTGGGTCTGTGTGTGTCTGTGTGTGTGTCTGTGTGTGTGTGTGTCTGTGTGTGTGTGTGTGTTTGGGTCTGTGATTGAGTCTGTGTTTGGGTCTGTGTTTGGGTTTGTGTTTGGGTTTGGGTTTGGGTCTGTGTGTGGGTTTGTGTTTGGGTTTGTGTTTGGGTTTCTGTTTGGGTTTGTGTTTGGGTTTGTGTTTGGGTCTGTGTTTGGGTCTGTGTTTGGGTTTGTGTTTGGGTCTGTGTTTGGGTCTGTGTTTGGGTTTGTGTTTGGGTCTGTGTTTGGGTTTGTGTTTGGGTCTGTGTTTGGGTCTGTGTTTGAGTCTGTGTTTGGGTCTGTGTTTGGGTCTGTGTTTGAGTTTGTGTTTGGGTTTGGGTTTGTGTTTGGGTCTGTTGCAATAATCATGCAAAACCGCTCAAATGTTAAATGCAATTGATGCATCGCATTAGGATAACTTTGCAGGCTGCTGCAATGTTAAATGCAGTGATGGCCTTGCATTAAAGTCACCTAGCTACCCCCAATGGATGTTATATGCTTTAAATTAATTGCAATAATTTTGCAAAACCTCTCAAATGTTAAATGCAACAAATGCATCGCATTAGGATGACTTTTCAGGCTGCTGCAATCTTAAATGCAGTGATCGCCTTGCATTAAAGAAATATTGCAACACCCTGCGATGTGAAATGCAATAATAATCCTGCAAAACCTCTCAAATGTTAAATGCGACTAATGCATCGTATTAGGATAACTTTGCAGGCTGCTGCATTGTTAAATGCAGCGCTGGCGTTGCATTAAAGCAATATTGCAACCCCCTGGAATGTTAAATGCAATAAAATTAATTGCAATAATTTTGCAAAACCTCTCAAATGTTAAATGCAATTAATGCAACACATTAGAACAACTTTGCAGGCTCCTGCAATGTTAAATGCAGCGCAGGCCTTGCATTAAAGCAAAATTGTAGCTGTTGTGGGGTATTAACGCATTAAAATCATTGTAATAATCATGCAAAATCTCTCAAATGTTCAATGCAACTAATGCATCGTATTATGATAACATTGCAGACTGCTGTAAAGTTAAATGCAGTGATGGCCTTGCATTAAAGAAATATTGCAGCCTCCTGGGATGTTTAATGCATTAAAATTAATTGCAATAATCATGCAAAACCACTCAAATGTTAAATGCAACTGATGCAACGCATTAAAATCTTTATTGGTGTACGGTTCCTCCTGACATCCATCCACCCACCCACCCATCGATCAATCAATCTTTGATTAATTCTTCTTATTATTAATAATATTAATTATTATTACTATAGTATTATTATTGTATTTACTACCCCCGGCACGTAGCGGAACCTCCAGGGCAGGGAGGAGACTATCCGGCATTTGGAAGAGCTTCCGGGAAGTGTGTCTGATGTGTGTGGGTCTGTGTGTGTCTGTGTGTGTGCCTGTGTGTGTGTGTCTGTGTGTGGGTGTGTGTTTGGGTCTGTGATTGAGTCTGTGTTTGGGTCTGTGTTTGGGTCTGTGTTTGGGTTTGTGTTTGGGTTTGGGTTTGGGTCTGTGTGTGGGTTTGTGTTTGGGTTTGTGTTTGGGTTTGGGTTTGGGTTTGGGTTTGGGTCTGTGTTTGGGTTTGTGTTTGGGTTTGTGTTTGTGTTTGTGTTTGGGTTTGGGTTTGGGTTTGGGTTTGGGTCTGTGTTTGGGTTTGTGTTTGGGTTTGTGTTTGGGTTTGTGTTTGGGTCTGTGTTTGGGTTTGTGTTTGGGTTTGTGTTTGGGTCTGTGTTTGGGTCTGTGTTTGGGTTTGTGTTTGGGTCTGTGTTTGGGTCTGTGTTTGAGTCTGTGTTTGGGTCTGTGTTTGGGTCTGTGTTTGAGTTTGTGTTTGGGTTTGGGTTTGTGTTTGGGTCTGTTGCAATAATCATGCAAAACCGCTCAAATGTTAAATGCAATTGATGCATCGCATTAGGATAACTTTGCAGGCTGCTGCAATGTTAAATGCAGTGATGGCCTTGCATTAAAGTCACCTAGCTGCCCCCAATGGATGTTATATGCTTCAAATTAATTGCAATAATTTTGCAAAACCTCTCAAATGTTAAATGCAACAAATGCATCGCATTAGGATGACTTTTCAGGCTGCTGCAATGTTAAATGCAGTGATCGCCTTGCATTAAAGAAATATTGCAACACCCTGCGATGTGAAATGCAATAATAATCCTGCAAAACCTCTCAAATGTTAAATGCGACTAATGCATCGTATTAGGATAACTTTGCAGGCTGCTGCATTGTTAAATGCAGCGCTGGCGTTGCATTAAAGCAATATTGCAACCCCCTGGGATGTTAAATGCAATAAAATTAATTGCAATAATTTTGCAAAACCTCTCAAATGTTAAATGCAACAAATGCATCGCATTAGGATGACTTTTCAGGCTGCTGCAATCTTAAATGCAGTGATCGCCTTGCATTAAAGAAATATTGCCACACCCTGCGATGTGAAATGCAATAATAATCCTGCAAAACATCTCAAATGTTAAATGCGACTAATGTATCGTATTAGGATAACTTTGCAGGCTGCTGCATTGTTAAATGCAGCGCTGGCGTTGCATTAAAGCAATATTGCAACCCCTGGGATGTTAAATGCAATAAAATTAATTGCAATAATTTTGCAAAACCTCTCAAATGTTAAATGCAATTAATGCAACACATTAGAACAACTTTGCAGGCTCCTGCAATGTTAAATGCAGCGCAGGCCTTGCATTAAAGCCAAATTGCAGCTGTTCTGGGGTATTTAACGCATTAAAATCATTGTAATAATCATGCAAAATCTCTCAAATGTTCAATGCAACTAATGCATCGTATTATGATAACATTGCAGACTGCTGCAAAGTTAAATGCAGTGATGGCCTTGCATTAAAGAAATATTGCAGCCTCCTGGGATGTTTAATGCATTAAAATTAATTGCAATAATCATGCAAAACCACTCAAATGTTAAATGCAACTGATGCAACGCATTAAAATCTTTATTGGTGTACGGTTCCTCCTGACATCCATCCACCCACCCACCCATCGATCAATCAATCTTTGATTAATTCTTATTCTTATTAATAATATTAATTATTATTACTATAGTATTATTATTGTATTTACTACCCCCGGCACGTAGCGGAACCTCCAGGGCAGGGAGGAGACTATCCGGCATTTGGAAGTGCTTCCGGGAAGTGTGTCTGATGTGTGTGGGTCTGTGTGTGTCTGTGTGTGTGTCTGTGTGTGTGTGTCTGTGTGTGGGTGTGTGTTTGGGTCTGTGTTTGAGTCTGTGTTTGGGTCTGTGTTTGGGTCTGTGTTTGGGTTTGTGTTTGAGTTTGTGTTTGGGTTTGGGTTTGTGTCTGTTGCAATAATCATGCAAAACCGCTCAAATGTTAAATGCAATTGATGCATCGCATTAGGATAACTTTGCAGGCTGCTGCAATGTTAAATGCAGTGATGGCCTTGCATTAAAGTCACCTAGCTACCCCCAATGGATGTTATATGCTTTAAATTAATTGCAATAATTTTGCAAAACCTCTCAAATGTTAAATGCAACAAATGCATCGCATTAGGATGACTTTTCAGGCTGCTGCAATGTTAAATGCAGTGATCGCCTTGCATTAAAGAAATATTGCAACACCCTGCGATGTGAAATGCAATAATAATCCTGCAAAACCTCTCAAATGTTAAATGCGACTAATGCATCGTATTAGGATAACTTTGCAGGCTGCTGCATTGTTAAATGCAGCGCTGGCGTTGCATTAAAGCAATATTGCAACCCCTCGGATGTTAAATGCAATAAAATTAATTGCAATAATTTTGCAAAACCTCTCAAATGTTAAATGCAATTAATGCAACACATTAGAACAACTTTGCAGGCTCCTGCAATGTTAAATGCAGCGCAGGCCTTGCATTAAAGCAAAATTGCAGCTGTTCTGGGGTATTAAACGCATTAAAATCATTGTAATAATCATGCAAAATCTCTCAACTGTTCAATGCAACTAATGCATCGTATTATGATAACATTGCAGACTGCTGCAAAGTTAAATGCAGTGATGGCCTTGCATTAAAGAAATATTGCAGCCTCCTGGGATGTTTAATGCATTAAAATTAATTGCAATAATCATGCAAAACCACTCAAATGTTAAATGCAACTGATGCAACGCATTAAAATCTTTATTGGTGTACGGTTCCTCCTGACATCCATCCACCCACCCACCCATCGATCAATCAATCTTTGATTAATTCTTATTCTTATTAATAATATTAATTATTATTACTATAGTATTATTATTGTATTTACTACCCCCGGCACGTAGCGGAACCTCCAGGGCAGGGAGGAGACTATCCGGCATTTGGAAGTGCTTCCGGGAAGTGTGTCTGATGTGTGTGGGTCTGTGTGTGTCTGTGTGTGTGTCTGTGTGTGTGTGTCTGTGTGTGGGTGTGTGTTTGGGTCTGTGTTTGAGTCTGTGTTTGGGTCTGTGTTTGGGTCTGTGTTTGGGTTTGTGTTTGAGTTTGTGTTTGGGTTTGGGTTTGTGTCTGTTGCAATAATCATGCAAAACCGCTCAAATGTTAAATGCAATTGATGCATCGCATTAGGATAACTTTGCAGGCTGCTGCAATGTTAAATGCAGTGATGGCCTTGCATTAAAGTCACCTAGCTACCCCCAATGGATGTTATATGCTTTAAATTAATTGCAATAATTTTGCAAAACCTCTCAAATGTTAAATGCAACAAATGCATCGCATTAGGATGACTTTTCAGGCTGCTGCAATGTTAAATGCAGTGATCGCCTTGCATTAAAGAAATATTGCAACACCCTGCGATGTGAAATGCAATAATAATCCTGCAAAACCTCTCAAATGTTAAATGCGACTAATGCATCGTATTAGGATAACTTTGCAGGCTGCTGCATTGTTAAATGCAGCGCTGGCGTTGCATTAAAGCAATATTGCAACCCCTCGGATGTTAAATGCAATAAAATTAATTGCAATAATTTTGCAAAACCTCTCAAATGTTAAATGCAATTAATGCAACACATTAGAACAACTTTGCAGGCTCCTGCAATGTTAAATGCAGCGCAGGCCTTGCATTAAAGCAAAATTGCAGCTGTTCTGGGGTATTAAACGCATTAAAATCATTGTAATAATCATGCAAAATCTCTCAACTGTTCAATGCAACTAATGCATCGTATTATGATAACATTGCAGACTGCTGCAAAGTTAAATGCAGTGATGGCCTTGCATTAAAGAAATATTGCAGCCTCCTGGGATGTTTAATGCAATAAAATTAATTGCAATAATCATGCAAAACCACTCGAATGTTAAATGCAACTGATGCAATGCATTAAAATCTTTATTGGTGTACGGTTCCTCCTGACATCCATCCACCCACCCACCGATCGATCAATCAATCTTTGATTAATTCTTATTATTATTAATAATATTAATTATTATTACAATAGTATTATTATTGTATTTACTACCCCCGGCACGTAGCGGAACCTCCAGGGCAGGGAGGAGACTATCGGGCATTTGGAAGTGCTTCCGGGAAGTGTGTCTGATGTGTGTGGGTCTGTGTGTGTCTGTGTGTGTGTCTGTGTGTGTGTGTCTGTGTGTGGGTGTGTGTTTGGGTCTGTGTTTGAGTCTGTGTTTGGGTCTGTGTTTGGGTCTGTGTTTGGGTTTGTGTTTGGGTTTGTGTTTGGGTTTGGGTCTGTGTGTGGGTTTGTGTTTGGTTTTGTGTTTGGGTTTGTGTTTGGGTCTGTGTTTGGGTTTGTGTTTGGGTCTGTGTTTGGGTTTGTGTTTGGGTTTGTGTTTGGGTCTGTGTTTGGGTCTGTGTTTGAGTCTGTGTTTGGGTCTGTGTTTGGGTCTGTGTTTGGGTTTGTGTTTGAGTTTGTGTTTGGGTTTGGGTTTGTGTTTGGGTCTGTTGCAATAATCATGCAAAACCGCTCAAATGTTAAATGCAATTGATGCATCGCATTAGGATAACTTTGCAGGCTGCTGCAATTTTTAATGCAGTGATGGCCTTGCAGTAAAGTCACCTAGCTACCCCCAATGGATGTTATATGCTTTAAATTAATTGCAATAATTTTGCAAAACCTCTCAAATGTTAAATGCAACAAATGCATCGCATTAGGATGACTTTTCAGGCTGCTGCAATGTTAAATGCAGTGATCGCCTTGCATTAAAGAAATATTGCAACACCCTGCGATGTGAAATGCAATAATAATCCTGCAAAACCTCTCAAATGTTAAATGCGACGAATGCATCATATTAGGATTACTTTGCAGGCTGCTGCATTGTTAAATGCAGCGCTGGCGTTGCATTAAAGCAATATTGCAACCCGCTGGGATGTTAAATGCAATAAAATTAATTGCAATAATTTTGCAAAACCTCTCAAATGTTAAATGCAACAAATGCATCGCATTAGGATGACTTTTCAGGCTGCTGCAATGTTAAATGCAGTGACCGCCTTGCATTAAAGAAATATTGCAACACCCTGCGATGTGAAATGCAATAATAATCCTGCAAAACCTCTCAAATGTTAAATGCGACTAATGCATCGTATTAGGATATCTTTGCAGGCTGCTGCATTGTTAAATGCAGCGCTGGCGTTGCATTAAAGCAATATTGCAACCCCCTGGGATGTTAAATGCAATAAAATTAATTGCAATAATTTTGCAAAACCTCTCAAATGTTAAATGCAACAAATGCATCGCAAAAGGATGACTTTTCAGGCTGCTGCAATGTTAAATGCAGTAATCGCCTTGCATTAAAGAAATATTGCAACACCCTGCGATGTGAAATGCAATAATAATCCGGCAACACCTCTCAAATGTTAAATGCGACTAATGTATCGTATTAGGATAACTTTGCAGGCTGCTGCATTGTTAAATGCAGCGCTGGCGTTGCATTAAAGCAATATTGCAACCCCTGGGATGTTAAATGCAATAAAATTAATTGCAATAATTTTGCAAAACCTCTCAAATGTTAAATGCAACAAATGCATTGCATTAGGATGACTTTTCAGGCTGCTGCAATGTTAAATGCAGTGATCGCCTTGCATTAAAGAAATATTGCAACACTCTGCGATGTGAAATGCAATAATAATCCTGCAAAACCTCTCAAATGTTAAATGCGACTAATGCATCGTATTAGGATAACTTTGCAGGCTGCTGCATTGTTAAATGCAATATTGCAACCCCTGGGATGTTAAATGCAATAAAATTAATTGCAATAATTTTGCAAAACCTCTCAAATGTTAAATGCAATTAATGCAACGCATTAGAACAACTTTGCAGGCTCCTGCAATGTTAAATGCAGCGCAGGCCTTGCATTAAAGCAAAATTGCACCTGTTCTGGGGTATTAAACGCATTAAAATCATTGTAATAATCATGCAAAATCTCTCAAATGTTCAATGCAACTAATGCATCGTATTATGATAACATTGCAGACTGCTGCAAAGTTAAATGCAGTGATGGCCTTGCATTAAAGAAATATTGCAGCCTCCTGGGATGTTTAATGCAATAAAATTAATTGCAATAATCATGCAAAACCACTCAAATGTTAAATGCAACTGATGCAACGCATTTAAATCTTTATTGGTGTACGGTTCCTCCTGACATCCATCCACCCACCCACCCATCGATCAATCAATCTTTGATTAATTCTTATTATTATTAATAATATGAATTATTATTACTATAGTATTATTATTGTATTTACTACCCCAGCACGTAGCGGAACCTCCAGGGCAGGGAGGAGACTATCCGGCATTTGGAAGTGCTTCCGGGAAGTGTGTCTGATGTGTGTGGGTCTGTGTGTGGATGTGTGTTTGGGTCTGTGTTTGAGTCTGTGTTTGGGTCTGTGTTTGGGTTTGTGTTTGGGTTTGTGTTTGGGTTTGGGTCTGTGTGTGGGTTTATGTTTGGGTTTGTGTTTGGGTTTGTGTTTGGGTTGGTGTTTGGGTTTGTGTTTGGGTCTGTGTTTGGGTTTGTGTTTGGGTTTGTGTTTGGGTCTGTGTTTGGGTTTGTGTTTGGGTTTGTGTTTGGGTCTGTGTTTGGGTGTGTTTGAGTCTGTGTTTGGGTCTGTGTTTGGGTCTGTGTTTGGGTTTGTGTTTGAGTTTGGGTTTGGGTTTGTGTTTGGGTCTGTTGCAATAATCATGCAAAACCGCTCAAATGTTAAATGCAATTGATGCATCGCATTAGGATAACTTTGCAGGCTGCTGCATTGTTAAATGCAGCGCTGGCGTTGCATTAAAGCAATATTGCAACCCCCTGGGATGTTAAATGCAATAAAATTAATTGCAATAATTTTGCAAAACCTCTCAAATGTTAAATGCAACAAATGCATCGCATTCGGATGACTTTTCAGGCTGCTGCAATCTTAAATGCAGTGATCGCCTTGCATTAAAGAAATATTGCAACACCCTGCGATGAGAAATGCAATAATTATCCTGCAAAACCTCTCAAATGTTAAATGCGACTAATGTATCGTATTAGGATAACTTTGCAGGCTGCTGCATTGTTAAATGCAGCGCTGACGTTGCATTAAAGCAATATTGCAACCCCTGGGATGTTAAATGCAATAAAATTAATTGCAATAATTTTGCAAAACCTCTCAAATGTTAAATGCAACAAATGCATCGCATTAGGATGACTTTTCAGGCTGCTGCAATGTTAAATGCAGTGATCGCCTTGCATTAAAGAAATATTGCAACACCCTGCGATGTGAAATGGAATAATAATCCTGCAAAACCTCTCAAATGTTAAATGCGACTAATGCATCGTATTAGGATAACTTTGCAGGCTGCTGCATTGTTAAATGCAGCGCTGGCGTTGCATTAAAGCAATATTGCAACCCCCTCGGATGTTAAATGCAATAAAATTAATTGCAATAATTTTGCAAAACCTCTCAAATGTTAAATGCAATTAATGCAACACATTAGAACAACTTTGCAGGCTCCTGCAATGTTAAATGCAGCGCAGGCCTTGCATTAAAGCAAAATTGCAGCTGTTCTGGGGTATTAAACGCATTAAAATCATTGTAATAATCATGCAAAATCTCTCAAATGTTCAATGCAACCAATGCATCGTATTATGATAACATTGCAGACTGCTGCAAAGTTAAATGCAGTGATGGCCTTGCATTAAAGAAATATTGCAGCCTCCTGGGATGTTTAATGCAATAAAATTAATTGCAATAATCATGCAAAACCACTCAAATGTTAAATGCAACTGATGCAATGCATTAAAATCTTTATTGGTGTACGGTTCCTCCTGACATCCATCCACCCACCCACCCATCGATCAATCAATCTTGATTAATTCTTATTATTATTAATAATATTAATTATTATTACTATAGTATTATTATTGTATTTACTACCCCCGGCACGTAGCGGAACCTCCAGGGCAGGGAGGAGACTATCCGGCATTTGGAAGTGCATCCGGGAAGTGTGTCTGATGTGTGTGGGTCTGTGTGTGTCTGTGTGTGTGTCTGTGTGTGTGTGTCTGTGTGTGGGTGTGTGTTTGGGTCTGTGTTTGAGTCTGTGTTTGGGTCTGTGTTTGGGTCTGTGTTTGGGTTTTGTGTTTGGGTTTGTGTTTGGGTTTGTGTTTGGGTTTGGGTCTGTGTGTCGGTCTGTGTTTGGGTTTGTGTTTGGGGTTTGTGTTTGGGTCTGTGTTTGGGTTTGTGTTTGGGTTTGTGTTTGGGTCTGTGTTTGGGTTTGTGTTTGGGTTTGTGTTTGGGTCTGTGTTTGGGTCTGTGTTTGAGTCTGTGTTTGGGTCTGTGTTTGGGTCTGTGTTTGGGTTTGTGTTTGAGTTTGTGTTTGGGTTTGGGTTTGTGTTTGGGTCTGTTGCAATAATCATGCAAAACCGCTCAAATGTTAATGCAATTGATGCATCGCATTAGGATAACTTTGCAGGCTGCTGCAATGTTAAATGCAGTGACGGCCTTGCATTAAAGTCACCTAGCTACCCCCAATGGATGTTATATGCTTTAAATTAATTGCAATAATTTTGCAAAACCTCTCAAATGTTAAATGCAACAAATGCATCGCATTAGGATGACTTTTCAGGCTGCTGCAATGTTAAATGCAGTGATCGCCTTGCATTAAAGAAATATTGCAACACCCTGCGATGTGAAATGCAATAATAATCCTGCAAAACCTCTCAAATGTTAAATGCGACTAATGCATCGTATTAGGATAACTTTGCAGGCTGCTGCATTGTTAAATGCAGCGCTGGCGTTGCATTAAAGCAATATTGCAACCCCCTGGGATGTTAAATGCAATAAAATTAATTGCAATAATTTTGCAAAACCTCTCAAATGTTAAATGCAACAAATGCATCGCATAGGATGACTTTTCAGGCTGCTGCAATCTTAAATGCAGTGATCGCCTTGCATTAAAGAAATATTGCAACACCCTGCGATGTGAAATGCAATAATAATCCTGCAAAACCTCTCAAATGTTAAATGCGACTAATGTATCGTATTAGGATAACTTTGCAGGCTGCTGCATTGTTAAATGCAGCGCTGGCGTTGCATTAAAGCAATATTGCAACCCCTGGGATGTTAAGTGCAATAAAATTAATTGCAATAATTTTGCAAAACCTCTCAAATGTTAAATGCAACAAATGCATCGCATTAGGATGACTTTTCAGGCTGCTGCAATGTTAAATGCAGTGATCGCCTTGCATTAAAGAAATATTGCAACACCCTGCGATGTGAAATGCAATAATAATCCTGCAAAACCTCTCAAATGTTAAATGCGACTAATGCATCGTATTTGGATGTTTAATGCAATAAAATTAATTGCAATAATCATGCAAAACCACTCAAATGTTAATGCAACTGATGCAACGCATTAAAATAACTTGTTAAATGCAGCGCTGGCGTTGCATTAAAGCAATATTGCAACCACCCTGGGCTGTTAAATGCAGTAAAATCGTTGCATTTACAATAATCTTTGCAAAGCGAGACAAAGTGTGCGATCCCTTATCACCCATTGGCCGCGGCGCGCGTCCATCAAGGCGCCGGACGTCCCGCCCCAGGACCGGAGATTTGGCAGGTGGGCGGGAGAGAAGCGGAGGGGCCGGGCTTGGACTGGGGAGCGGGCGGCGGGGATTGGGTCCGGGCGGGTGGTCGGTTAGGGCGGGGCGGGCGGCGACGATTGGACGCGGTGGACGTCGGTCAGAGGGAGGAGAAGGAATCCGCCCCCTTCTCTCTCTCCGGTCCGGCTTTGTAGACAGAGGAGAGAGGGAGGGAGGGGGAGAGAGAGAGAGAGGGAGGGAGATGGAGGAGTGTGGGCTGGGTGAGTGGGGGAGGGGTGGGGAGAGGGAGGGAGGGAGAGAGGGAGGGAGGTGACGAGGGGAGGTGGGGGGGAGGGAGGGAGAGAGTGAGGGAGGTGATGATGGGAGGTGGGGGAGGAGGGAGGAGAGAGGGAGGGAGGTGATGAGGGGAGGGGGGGGGAGGGAGGGGGAGTGGGAGGGAGGTGATGAGGGAGGTGGGGGGAGGGAGGGAGAGAGGGAGGGAGGTGATGATGGGAGGTGGGGGGGAGGGAGGGAGGTGATGATGGGAGGTGGGGAGGGGAGGGAGAGAGGGAGGGAGGGAAGGAGACAGGATTTGAGGGAGAAGATGGGGAATTGAGTGAAAAAGAGAGAATGTGAAAATGAAGAAATGGAGAGAAAGGGGAGGGAAGGAAGGAGGGGAGGGAGAGAGGGAGGGGAGTGATGAGGGGAGGTGGGGGGAGGGAGGGGGAGAGGGAGGGAGGTGATGAGGGGAGGGTGGGGGGAGGGAGGGGAGAGAGGGAGGGAGGGAAGGAGACAGGATTTGAGGGAGAAATGGGGAATTGAGTGAAAAAGAGAGAATGTGAATATTGAGAAATGGAGAGAGGGACTTTCTCAAAACTT